>NW_020449741.1:547277-551928 GCF_003343035.1 Apteryx rowi | reverse complement strand
TCCGCTTCCTCTAGCTGCGCGTAGCACAGAGCTCCCGTCCCCTCTTCCCCCCACCCCCTCAGCCCAGCACCTCACAGCCATGTCGTCGGCCAGCTCCCCCGAATACGCCTCCTTCTTCGCCGTGATGGGCGCTTCAGCTGCCATGGTCTTCAGCGGTGAGAAAACCTTCCTACTTGAGCTGCATCCCTTGGGGGGGGGGCTGCGTGGGCTGCTGGGGGGCAGAATGGCTGCCTTGGCCACGGGGAGGGGAGCCGTGCCCTGGCCTCATCACCATTAATGGCAGGTGTCTCCCCTGCCACCCGACAGCGGAGGAATTTTCAGCTTCCGAGCTCCCTGTCGGGGCAGGGAGGAGCGGGCATAGTCTGGGTTGCTACATTGCGTTAGCACGGAGGAAGAGGCTCGTCCCTTGAGGGGCTTTGGGGAGGGGGGAGGGGTTCCCTTTCCTTAACTGAGGAAGCTGGTAGTGACAGCTGCTGGGTGCTCTGAATGGGGGGGTGTTGGTGCGGGAGTCGCCTAGAAAGGCTTTCTCAATGGTGGATCTTGATGGCTGGCCTGGATCTGGGCGTTGGGGGTGGAGGGGCTAGAAGCGGTCCCACCTCTTTGGCAGAAGGTGCCTGCAGGCGAGGCTGGGGCTTCCTCTTGGGTTGTGTGTCTGGGAGCGAGGCGCTGGGCCTCTCCTGCGTGGGGCAATGCAGGGCTCCTCCTGCAGCCGCCTCGCGGGGCGTGTCAGAGACCGGTGACCCGGTACCCCCCGGCCTAGCGCTCGGTCTGCGGGGGTGAGCTTGCGGCTGAGGCTGCCTGCCGTCCCCCGAGCCGGCTGCATCCTGCACTCCTGCCCCCCCCGCCGGGCGCCTCGGCTCTCTCAGCCTCCTGCCCATCGGCGCTCCTAGCCGCTGCATCCGGGCTACCGGGGGCGTTCGGGAGCCGCCGGTGCGCGGCGCGGAGGGGCGCGGGGGTGACGTCACCGCAGAGCGTGTCAGCCGGTGGAGGGGCCCCCGCCGGTCACGTGACTGCGGCGGCGGCCCGCCGCCGTCCCGGAGCGTGGCCGCCGCAGGGGTCCTTCCAGCGGATGTGGAAAAAGACCCTGCAGTGATGATAACGGGCTGCTCCACGGAATGGCTAACTAGATAGCTGCACCCTCCCAGTGAAAGGATGACGGCCTGCAGGGAAGGAAATTCTCTTCGCTGGAGACTGAAGGCTCCTTTCAAGGAAAAAGGGCTAAGCTGGTACAGTTTGGTCAGTGGTCTCCCTGTTGCCCTTCAGATAACTGTGGCCGTGTAATACGGCAGCTGGTAACTGTCTGACATGGGCTTATTAACACTGAATTGGCCATGCTTTTAGATCTAACTTGTCAGATACTAGATGGCCATCCTCAATGTCAAAAATTCAGTATAACCTAAAGCCCTAGTCCTTGCTCTCATAATGTATGTCTTATGCATGCGTTGTGATGAGTTCTAATATCTGCTGCTGTGTGTGACCTTCAGGGATTTCTTCAGTGCTTTCACTTAGCTATTTTGGTGGTAAGTCTGTGCCAGTCTTCCTTAAGATTAAGTTGCACAGTCTTTCCAGTTTCTCCAAAAAGATAGAGCTGATCTGATTCTGCCCTCTTTGGTCTGGGTGTAGCGCTCCCCCCCCCCCCAGTAAATAGGGCAACAGCCTTTTTTAAACATGACTGCTTTTACTCGGGTATGCAAGACCACTTTCTAGTAGGACTGAAACTTAAATATGCCAATTCATTTTGGGAGTGAAGCTAGCTTTAGAGAGCTTAATGTCATTAAAAGGAATAGATATGCTTCTGACAATTTTTTTTAAATGGAAGCTGCACCAAATATTAAAAAAGGTGAAACTTCTCTGATGGCAATTCATCTGCATCTTAAGTCATTGTGTAGTTAAACTTTGAGTGAATTGGGTTGTCCTACAGTATCACTCTCCCTACAGAGGAATGTTTATGTAGATATTCATAAATCCTGTTGTACACTAGAAAGACCATCATATGACCCCTAGTCTAAGACTCTTGTAGCCTGAGTAAACCCATTACTAAATATTACTGTTTCTGCTGAGCATTTAGTGTTGCCTCATGGATCACAGTGTGCTGACTGTTCTGATTCTAAACAGTGGCTTGGAAGGCTTCACTTTTTTTAAATACAGGTATTACAGTAAGTAGGAAGAACTCAAGTCCTTTGAAGAGAAAATTAGCCCATGTATTTACCTGCATGCACATACACTGACCTGTTGTCTGTTCATCTGCTCTCTAGCTTAATTCCCAATTAAGGAGCCAAAACACTTGAGTTCTGAAGTGGCTGTAGCTTGAGTTGCACATGGCTGTTAACATGCTTGGCCTCTCTGATTATGCTGAAGTAGCCTCTGAGGTGGTAGCTAGGTTTCTAATGGTAGAATTGTGGGAGCTATTCTTGCTTGATCAGAATTTCAGATTGAACTGTATAAATTATATGGTAGATTAAAAACAACATCTGAGGGGAAACTGTCTAGCCTTGTTGGTGCTGGCAAAGTTGACTCTAGCTGCTTCATGCCAGGTATGTTCATGGCTTCCACCTTAGGGTGGAAAGGCCTGATTTGCTATACTTACTCTTGCTCAGTTTGTGCCAGTTAGTGGGATGCAGGCAATTTGCTGAGGGCAATTAGTGGCCTACTGGCTTGGAGTTCAAGTAATATACTCATGCTGGACAAGTAAGGAGTTTCTTGAAAACAGTATGTCAGGAATGCTGTAGAAGTCACCCTAGTCTATAAAACTATTTGACTTACCAGCCACTTGACCAGTGATGATAAAGGAGGAATACGTTAAGACCTAGTTACATTTGTGGGAAATGAAAAGAAATTGGATTGACAGATCCTTGCCTTTTGCAATACTAGTGATTAAGGTCTTAAATACTGAGCTTTCTTAAGGAAATTGTTCTTCAGTTATTTGTGCAAAATTGAACTTGGGAGCAAAACAATAGAATTGTATGGCCTTTTAAACACTTTTTTGATGTCTAAGTCTCTTTCTATGAAAGCCTAACAGTGGGGGATACAAAGTTGAGTCAGCATTTTAGTAAGAATTCATAGCATTACTTGGCACCTCTAAAGTAGAACTGAAGTGTTTTCTAGAAACTGTAGGTTTCATATTGTGTTGTGGGACTGCAAATTAAATGAGGAGGCTTTGAATTGGGTAACTCAAAATGAGCAATTGCTTATATGCTGTATTGATGAAGATCTGGTAGCTATCATATCACTGTTGGTACGTGACTGGTTCTTGATGTGGAATCTTGGTGACAGATGATCATAATGCTAGCAGATCTGATCCATCAAGTTAAACTCTTAGGGCCCTAACACATATGAAGAGTACAGTCACTGACCAAATTGAAATAGATATAGATACTGCTACTTCAGAATTAATTTCTTAATTCTGAATGCTACTGAACTACTTTTCTAATGAAATATCTCAAAAGATCTTTAAGGCAGTGCTGCAGAGGTGTCAATATGGGATAAACTAACACTTGCAGTGCCATACAGCTTTCCTAATTGGGATGCAGCCCTACAGCATGTTCTGATGTTAATTGAACATTAATTGTTGAAGCAAACTGAATTAGAATCAAGGAGCTTAGAAGTCAGCCTGGATAAGCAGTGTAAAACTACCTAAAAATGTCCTAGATCAGTGTTAATTAGTGCAGTAATCATGTCTGACTCATGCTGTATCTAAAGATCAGATTCTTGTGGCACTTGTATTTCAGAGACCTGTTTCTACTAAACATGTTCAAGTTCTATACTGTCCAGGCTAGTTTGATGTGAAAACAAGCAACTTTATGCAGTCCTGTTTGGTGTTTGAACATTAACTGCTGATAGTAAACAGATAGCAAAACTTGTTCTGGTCAGCTAGTACTGATGGCAGCTAGAAAGACTACAGCAGGCTCCTGTGACCTTGGCATCTTCAAACCTGCTTACTCATTGGTGATTACAACCTGTTCTGATGGCTAAGGTTCCTTTATTTCCTATGTGTAAAACATGTGGTTGGCTCAGTGTCAGATGCTGTTGAGTGATCAAATTATACAAGTGTTTCCATGTGACTTGTGTGCCAGAGATGGAAAAGCATGGTATTGGACAAAGCTGTCTGATTTGGTGCTTGCTGGTTTTTTTGGTTTTTTTCCATAGAAAAGCATGGTGTCTCAGGCTTACCCTGCTGTTGCCTTCACATTTTTATATAGAGTTTTAGACATGCATTGGGTGGGGGACACATGATGTTCAGTGCCTTTGATACTGCTACAGTATCAAGCAGCTGAAAGATCGCTAATGAAGAGAACTCTAGCCAACAGTTTTAAGACTAGTTCTGTGCCCTACTTCTCATTGTTGCTGCAGAGCTAATAAAAATAATGCTTTTTAGTGTCAACTAGGGCCACAGATACTGTAGCAGCTGGTTAGCTGTTAAGTGACCTCCATGGTGAACTTGCTGGCTCAGAACATCTAGCTTGATGCAGCTGACTGAACCCCACACAGTCCAATTCTGGAAAATATCATTTCTATAAACAATTTGTGCACTTGAAGGCAAATTAAGCCTATGTTTCCTGAAACATTGCTGTTCCTTGAGTCTCCTCCGGGGGAAGGGGGCTGCTGACTTCTCAGGGAAGACCTATAGACCTCATCTGAAGAGAAGCCTGCA
>NW_020449741.1:528456-547217 GCF_003343035.1 Apteryx rowi | reverse complement strand
GAAATGAAGTTGCAGAGTAAAGTGCAACTTAAGATGCCATCTTCTGTTCTGCAGTCACTAGAGAATACTTCAAAGGCAGTGTGGTATGAGCAGGAGTAGTTGCACAGGAAAAAACTTGATGTATCAGAACTTGGAACTGCCAAACTCTGAAGCAGAGAGACTAGCATAAACCATCTCTTACTGCAAGCAGGTAAAATATTCGTCTCAAGACAGAAGTATTGTAACAGAAGTAAGCCAGGTAAGCAGTATTTCTACAGCTTAGATAAATTAAGGGAAGACATCTAAATAAGGGCATCCTTTCCACTCAGTAAATACCAGTGCTTGGAACATCTGAAATCCAGATTCAGCATCAAAATAGATACAGTCTTAACCATTGGCTCTGCAAAACCTGTCTGAAGCAGACAGTTTATGCTGCTGCTTGTACTGTGGCTGACTTCCAGATATGCCTAATAGGACTCCTGTCTCACCCTGAAGTCATTGTGGACTACAAAGTTTGCAGGTACTAACCATTACTCTGGGAACATTCAGGGCAGCAGCAAAGATGAACACAAGCTGCCTCAGGACCTCTAATCATACTTGCTTTTTTCTTCTTCCTAAGACTAGTCTGTTCCATCTACCCAGAGCCTAACTGGTTTTAACCAGTGGTTGCAAGCCTAAAAAACTGTCTTCAGTCTGATCAAACTAATACATGATACTTGAGACACATGGCTCCACAGAAGTGCATGCTTCCACCTGCTCAGCTGTCATCACAAAATATGAGGCATAACCTGCTGAGCTTGCTGTACTTCCTTCAAAAAGTGAAACTTGTGAGTGCAAGGTCTCAAGCCAGGCTAGTCTGGCTGCACAAGTGAGTCCATTGGATGCACTGTAAGATGACCTTGGCTTTCCTATGCTTCAGAAATGAGGCCTCTTACTAGCAGAAGTCATTTGCAGGTGGTGTAGGCTCTTTTTAGGCCAACTGGATGAAAGTGGCTCCTGCAACACTCTAACTACCCTGCTAGTCAGTGTCTGGAACACAGTGGTCCACCCAGTATGAGAAATGGGTTACCTTTAAGATTGCAGGGCAGTCTGTGATAAAGGAGGGTCAATAGCAAGCTAATGGACTTGACTTGTATGTTCCTGGACCTGTATGCCTTACTGCTGGCTTAAGAGCAAGCCTGTACTCTGATATAATGTGTAGTCCTTACCACCCTTTGCAACACAGCATCTGAAGCCAACACTTTTGCAAACTAGAATACCTACAAGTCAGTGGTTTCAAGCTGCTTGAACTAGTAACTCCTATATTTTTTCAGACCACCACTTGTACAGCATAACCATGAGGACCTGGCAGACTCTCAGTTCTCAGATTCACTGAACAAGAGTAAATTGCCTGTTAGCCTTGCTGACTTTTCTTAATGCTGTAACCTGAAAGTGCTAGGCTTGCCTGAAGTCTCCACACTCTCTAAAGTTAGGCACAGTATATTCTTCTTCCTTAACCCTACAAAAGGTGACTCACTAAAGAACTGAAAAGCATATAACTTCCTGTAGAGTGGCTTATCTGTTTACTTTCAACTGTTACCAGTGGGGGGCTAGCTAAAGTTTTCAGTCAGTGTGTTTTGAATTTTCATAGGCGCCAGATATTATTCCACTGATGTGGTTATCTTTTATATGGTGATGCAGCTGTACACAGCAACAGGGTTTTATGAGTTATCCATGTGTGTTCTTACTGTAATCTGAGGTATAGCTGCGTTCATGTTAAATTTGTTGGCAGGAGAGTCTTTAGAACATCAGTGGGAAGAAGCCTGTTTCCTTGAAAATGCCCAAGTTCTTGGCATGGCAAAGCGAGAAGTGTACTTGACCTGGGTACAACTTCTATCAGAGCTCTCCAGCAGTTTAAGAACAAAGCCTAGCAGATCTTCAGGTGAACTAGTGCCTGCTGTTCAGTTCAAGGGAAGCCTGCTTCTTACTGTAGAGGGCAGCCCATTTGATACAGGATTAATCAAGGCTCCAGATGCAAGTCCTCATCCAAAACGTAGTGTTTCAGACTTCTGCTATGATAGTAACTCATGATATAGTAATAAAAGCCAAGCTTTCCAGTGATAACTCATTTGCTAATGCAAGGAAATAGTTGTTAGTATTCTGGAACTCTCTCCTTCGTCATTGCTCCTGTTTCTCACCACAGTTAAGTAGGCTTTCCCCACAGCAATGACTTGCTCTGGATGGACTGAATGCTGCTGGAGTGTGCTTGACGCTCTGAACCTGAACCTCTGATATTCTTAGGCTAAGCATGTCTGGATGTATTGCAACAGCTGAGGCTGTAGGAAGTTGTATCTACGTAAATACTTCTTTGACTTGAAGGCTATTGATAATGTAGTCACTGTCTAGCAGCTGCAGTCTTGGTGTGTAACAATAAGTATGACTCTTGTTCCATTTTTCAGTCTTCCATATACATCTCTTCAAACCCTCTTCACTGAGAAGGCTTCAGAAGCCATATCCTTATCTTCTAACTCAAAGGTATCCTAAATCTAGGATATGTATGAAGTACTGTGCTTCAAACATTCACAGCTGTCAAGAGGTACATGACAATTGACCTGAGTGCTAAGTGACCCACGGCTGAAGAGCCATGGCATTTGATAGCTGTGTCCTGGTAGGAGATGGATATAGCCTCTGCCACCTGGAATACAGTATTGTAGTATTGCCAAAGGTGCAGGGAGCATTTTTCAGTTTAGTGAAGTGCAACAGAACCAGCTGTCCTGTAGGAGATGCGGCTACAGGAGACTCCAATGTAAGCCTGCTGATCAGGTTGCTGATATAAGACTTCATTGGGGACAGATGTGCCAAGCCCTACTGAGGCTGTACTTACAGGGCCTGTGACTTCCCCCTCCTCCCCTCACCCCTGGTAGTCTGACAGCTCTTCAGAGCTATCTAAAAAGTGCAGAGTATGACAACTAGCTGCCACAGAGTCTGCGTAGACTAAAGGTTTGGCTAGATAGCTTAACAAATTAAGGTATAAGTTTTTGTCTGTGCCCTAGATTAGGTCAACTGAGAATTCATAAACTTGCTCTGATCTTCCCCCTTCCCAAAAGCTTAAGCAGACTGGCTTTCTGTAAGCAGTATTACAAAATCAGCTTCTGTAATTCATCACCGTGTTAATTGCAACATGTTTAAGTAACTTCAGGCTTGGAGGAACTACTGACTGATCTAGTCTTAAACAGTGAACTTCCCTTCCCTCACAAGCCTCTGCTTTCCTGCAGAGGATTGAAAAAATTCCATACAAAAGAAATGGCTTCTGTGAAATGCTCTGGCCAGTCTAGAAGTAGGTAGTCTGAATCTTGATTCCACATACTTAGTGTCTCTGAAAGATGCTTCAACCAGAAGAGAAAGCTCCTAATTCAAGTTAGATGTAGGGTAACTTCTATCTTCCTAGACCTCCCAAGAGATAGGCACTTCACTACTGCCACTGGTTTTGCTGGGTTAAGACTGCACTGGTTTCCAGGCTCATAGCTTAAATCTCCAGGTGAAATCTGTTTGCTGCTCTTGGTTCTGACTTCTTAGTAAACTAGACCATTAATAGATGTAGTAAAGAGTTGTTCAGTGTGATTTAAAACTGAGGCTGTTCTGTCTCTGATCAGGATCTTCCCTGGAAGAGAACCAGACTGCAGGAGGTTCCAGAGCTGTGCTAATACAGAACCAATCTGTAGTTGATTGAGACTTTCCCTTCAGGCTAGTATAACTAAAACTAAACTTCCTTCTGACACAGTCTTGTGTTAGTGCCATGCGGTTACATTTACTAATCTTCAGAAGACTTAATGCAAAGCCAGGAGGACCACTACTCAGCTCTTGACTGCTTGAGAGTAGACTCTGTGTAGATGATGAATGTGAAGTGGGAAACCATATATCATAAACCCCATGAATACCTTCCAGCAACTCTTCTGATCAAGCTGCACCATTCCACACTTGGATACTAGTGTAAGAGGAACAGAAAATCCTCACTGTGGACCGAGCAGTTCTCCCTTTTAGAAGGGAGTGTAGAAACTTATTTTTTAAAAATGGGCTGAACAAACTCAAGTATAACAAGTCTCTGAACATTAAAGTGATTTGAAATCCTTATCGTTTTGGCTACTTCCCAATAGCCTCTTAGAGCAGGCAAGAGCAGTTTCATGCGAGTTAAACAGAACTGTTGCCTTTGAATATCAACCTGATGGTGCCAGAAAAGGAGGTTCCCCTTCCAAATAGCTGGGTTATGCTGTTTCAAGTAATTAGCCCTGGATGGCTGCTAACCTGCATGTTATCTCTTCAACAGCAATGAGTGCAGTCCCAAGTTTCAGCCCACCCAGCTGGGGACTGTCCAGTTACAGGGCTCTTAACTTACTCCAGGATAAGTTTGAAAGGACAGTGGGTCTTTCCAGGTACTTCAGAATCAAAGCATGAATCATTCATTGCAGCTTTTGTGAGACTAATTTAAGTTTTCAAGGCAGAAAATACTTGTGGGATGGAACTACAGGTCTCTTAAATCCAGCAGCTCTCACTTAGAGATAAGCCTGTGTTCTAGTTTGCAAACCAGGCTTTGAATTCATGGCTTAGTCTCTGCATGCTCAGGTGATGCATCTGGGTAGGTGATCGTATACTTCAGTGAACTTTAGGAGCAAGGTTGTTGTATAGCTTGTAGATTAGAGGACTACCCTTAACTCTGGTTCCAGTAGTTGGATTATCAAGTGTTTGGACTTGAATCCTTCACAAGTAGGGATGTTGCCTAACGGTGTCCTTTCACCAAAGAATGAAGTGCAGCAATAGTATGCACATTCACTGCTATCTCAGTATGTTTGATACAGCTGAAACTGTATACTTCACCTCAGTCCAAACCATGGGCCAGGTAGGCTTTGTGATGAAAGACTTGTGAAGGATGCTGATGGGAGACAATTTGTTAAGCATGGGTACATTCAAGAACTTGGCACAAGTGGCTTAAATAAGTTCACTGACTGTAAGAAACTTAGCTTTCAGTCACGTTACATCCTGCTGCAGCAGCAAAGCATGTCCTGCTGCATTTCCTCCATAATTCAGCTGAACAGAGCCTCTCCAGTGTGGGCTTCCCAAGGACATGAACTCTAAAGTAACAAGGTCAAGTTTAGATGCTAAGCCCTGGTCCCTATGAAGGGAATGGATCTCTGTACTGGACCACATTCCCTGACATGAAGCTAGGTTGGAGAAAGTGTTTTATCACAGATACCAGAACAGCACCCTCTTATCTAGCTTCAGTCTAGAACTATGGACAAGTCACTTCCCATCTGTTGGGGGGGGAGGTATTTTTGGCAGACAAATCAAGTAGTCAAGTGACCACATTAGACTTGCACAATTCTTCCCTGTGCTGACTCAACAGTTCTAATACTGCAATCTGTGGTGTTTGGGGACATGTTTAACATGATGATTTTCTCTTCCAGCCTTGGGAGCTGCTTATGGAACAGCAAAGAGTGGCACAGGTATTGCAGCCATGTCCGTCATGAGGCCTGAGCTGATCATGAAGTCAATCATCCCTGTTGTCATGGCGGGTATTATAGCCATCTATGGCCTGGTAGTGGCAGTCCTCATTGCCAATGGCCTCTCATCTTCTATCACACTATTCAAGTAAGTTTGTGCTACACCTATTGTTTTTGTCCAAGGTTGTCTTAATCATTACTTTGTTTCCAAACGGGTGGATGTCACCTAAACAAGACCGCAAGCAAGACTGGCAGCGCAGTTCAGTGTAAATGCTAAATGATCCTAACCAGGGCTTCAGAGTTTGGCCTGGATTTCAAATGTCCTGCCTAATACCTTAGCTTCAGTGGTAGGGTTGCTGACTAGTTTACCATATTAGCTAACAAATCGGACCTCCCATTGCTAGAGGTAGTGCAGTAGTTTATAATTTGGAAGAAACAGTGTTCAGACAGTCCTAGAATAGGAAGCTAAGGTTGTTTCATGGAGCCAGATTCTAGACCTGGAATATACAGGTCTTTCAAGGAGTTAATCAGACTGTCTAAATAGTTCAGCTGTTGCCTGGGAGATGAATGTGAATAATTAATATTGCTCACTTCTTTACATGCTGGTAAGCCAATCCTCAAGCTATACATGGTGCTTCTGCACCTGCTACAGTCTGACACTTAAGCTGCCTTTGGCTTTTGAGAATAGCTGGAAGAAGCTTGAGCCTTGTCAGAATAACACAAGGCCTCTGAGATGTCTAACAGAATAGACACCTGCGTCATGGTGCAAGCTATAGCTCATGCGCCTTAGGTTTGGCCTAATCATATTCAGCCTTGATCTCAGAAACGACAGGTTCAAATGTTCCTTCTTGGTTACCAGATGGTCAAATACTGGTAGGGACTGCTCCTCAGGAACCCCAGTCTGGAAAACCAGACCGTTCACTGACTGACATGAGTGTGTCAGGTTCATGTGCAGCTTTCCTGCTTTGCAGTGCAAGAGGCTCCAGATGCCAGATGTGCTATGATATAGTAAGGTTGCTAAAGGTAGGAAACAAACAGCTGTTAATAGACTATACAGCACAGTGGGATAGGCATTACTGTGAATGGTAGCCCACGTGGCTGGAATAAGTACAGCTCTGGCAGCATGCTAAGCCTGGTGCTGGCCAAAGCAACTACAGGCAGGCCAGGTGGCCATGCAAACTTGTAGGCCCGATAACCAAGCTTAGTTTACATGGCATACTTGAACATCAACTGATCAAGATCTTGCATAGCTCCTGATTCTTGAAGTATGTGCTTCTTGAGACATCTAGCTTCAGTACTTAATGAGATATGCTCTGCTTGCTTAAGAGTATGGAAGCTGTTGCTGCAGGAAAGAGGCTTCCTTTAAATGTTGTTAATCCTTAAATTCACTTTGGGGAGAGCAAAGAAGTGTCTGAAATTAAAGGGTTGGGTTTCCTGTTGCTTGCCACTGAAACTTTTCTCATCTCTGTCTTACAGGAGCTTTCTTTACCTGGGTGCTGGCTTGAGTGTGGGCCTCAGTGGTCTGGCTGCTGGCTTTGCCATTGGCATTGTGGGTGATGCAGGTGTACGGGGAACAGCACAGCAGCCCCGGTTATTTGTGGGCATGATCCTGATTTTGATCTTCGCTGAAGTTTTGGGTCTCTATGGCCTCATTGTTGCCCTTATCCTCTCTACAAAGTAAATGTCACAGTATGATGTAAAGAGATAAAACAAATCCACATTTAAAAAAAGCTCCAGAATGAAAATGGTCTCTCCAATGTGTACAGTTGTCCCAATTTGGTAGTTGATATCTTGTAAATGCGCAATGTATGTTAGTGACTTGTCTGTCCTGTGTGTACTTCAATATTAAATTGGATGGGCTGCTCCAAGCCTGCTGCATGGCTTGGGGTGGCCTGTGTGCAATTTTCCACCCATTTGCTGTTAGTACTTTATGTATAAATATGAACTAGACGTGTAATTTTTTCTCTTCACTGGATGTTTATTTATAAAAGACTTGACATGTTCATACATCTATGGAGCAAGGATTTTCAATTTCCCATGCTATATATATTAATCTTATATATAGGTAGATTATTACACTGTGGGGTCAATTGTAAGTGCAGAGAATTCCTTGGATGTAACTTTGATTCTAAAGATTGCTGTAGTGTCCTGGTATTGGAGTATGAGAATTGTTTGTGTTATATTACAGCAATTATCAGAAACACTCCTGTGTTTCCAGTAGTAAAAGCGTATGCTCCGGCATCAAAGTCGTGCACCCAGTGTTGGGTTACAAAGTTATACAATGTTTCTGAATAAAACTTCCTCACTACATTGCTGTAACAGACTCCTGTGGCTTAATTTAATGCATTTGACAGGTCTCTTGCTGCTCCTTAGGAAGGGGAAAAGGTTCCCTTAAGGGGAGGTAGATTCTTGAAGTAACTGAGCACTGAGTAGAAGAGGAGTCCTGTGTTGTAATCAAAGGCTAAAGCGACCTTTCTCCTGGGCAAAGAACAATGGTGCTTCCAACTGCTGCCTGTGAGGAACAGTCACAGTGACTAATAGCAGTGCTACTGATGCTCAGCTACAACCTGACAAAGCAGTATCTCTTCACTACGTGTCACGTGCTAATTCTGTGTAGTAGGCTGTGCAGAGTGCTCTGATCAGACATGAGGTCAGGGAGCAAAGATGCAGGCTTCAGCATGTGACAAGGAATAGAAGCTGCCAGAGGCCTTTTGGGCAGCTTGTTCTTCTTGTGCAAAAACTTAGATGGTTGGAGAGCTACGGTGTTAGCGATGATTACCTCTAAAGTGCCTGAATAACAGTCTCATCAGTGAAGATAAGTTCACTCAAGAACTCATCTTTTAACTAATCAGCTTGTAAGTTGGGGAAAATTCCACCTGAAAAGTTCTGCTGTTACAGCTACATAAAGCTGAAGCAACCTTCTCTTGGACTTAAATGTCACAAAGTAATGCTGGAGCTTGTACAGCAAATACATGTCAAGAACCCTGCATGTGGAATTTGTTCCAAACTAGCTTCAGGAAGCTCTTACAATGTATATCACCTTCATCATGCGATTTGGAGAACAAGTGAAGCATTTCTTGTTCAAGCTGAAACTTGACTATTATACTTGGACAGCTGGTACTTGTAATGCCTTGGTGATCAAGTTAAGCTGAGGAATCTGGAATGATCTGTCACAACCCCTCTATTGTCAGCCTTTTTGAGAGTGTAGGTGTGGCAGTGGTGTTGTAGATGTGATGTATCAATATAATGTATATACCTGTGCAGAAAATGGGTCAAATATATACATTGTAAAGACCTGTGGCCAAAGCCCTGGGAGTGTAATTGAAGCAATAACAGCTGCAGCATCAACCTGGCAGAAGCATATGCACCTTCCAGCTAGCTGGTCTCCAGACTAGGGATCACTCAGTAGACTGTTATATGAGCAAATAGTCCTACTAGCTTGAGTTTTCATCGCAGCTTCCATGAAGGTGTAGTTTTATCAATGGGTTCATTCTTTTTTCTAAAAGCTGATCGGCCTGAATTCATTTAACAGACTATCAGCTGTTTGGCTTTGCAGTGGGGGTACCCTACTGATCTTATGTTTTGGAATGACTTCAGAGCACTCTCAGCAGTGGTGATGGTAGTGCTCTGGGTGTACAGAGGCATAAATTGGTATATAGAAAATGCTGGATGTCTGCTGAAGCATCAGATGGGGCAGAGGAAAGTTTCTCTAAAGCTTGCTGATTTGAATCATTTTGAACTTTCTTGAGCAAAAGTGATAGAGTCTTATCCTCAAAACTACATTTAACCAGGTGGTCATAAATACTTATGGAAACTATAGTGTAATTCTCTCAGCAATGTTCGCAATGAGTGTCTTCCCACAACTGTTGCAAAGCTTGCAGCCAGGGTGGGTGAATTAGAATTTCAGGCTCTTTCCTGAAAGCATACTACATGTAATTCTATTTTGCAGATGTGGTCAGAAGAATTGTATTTTGATTGTGTAGCAGGATAGGAGGAGGCCTGGCTGGGGTTGTGAATATGTTTGTAAGATCTGTTTTTTACATTCTTTAGGGGGAATCTACTGTCAGCCTTGGTTTCAGCCAATTTAGAAGAATGTAAGCAAATTGCATTTAAGAGAGCAACTAAATGCTGGTGGTAACTCTCTCTAGAAGAATAAAGCAATTTAAAGGCAGGTCTCTGTAGGACCTCTAAGATCACATTGTAGCTTGGTGACATCTTACAGAAAGTTGGCAGTTACTGGGCTCAACTTCATGACAGATACTTACGTAACTAAATGCAGGCAAAATCCCATCACCAAGCATTTTGTTTTGTGCCTTAGAATGTCAAGCCTTTCTCATTATTATATGAGCCCCCATAAGGCAGGGGAACAGAGCATAAAACAAAAGCTGGGATAAGCATGCATAGGGAAAGGATTGCTTTGCAGTGAGAACCAGCAAAGGAGTTAAGAGTAAAATTAACAGTCTGTGTGTGTTGCTTTGGCCATACATTTGCGCTGGTGGTCATGCTCTAGATCCTCATTGATGACTCCCAGGTGAAAACTTGCATTTCAAGTCCTTTGTTGGTGCTGTTTTGTCAGCAGATTTCTCAAGTGATTCAGGGCATTAGGAAAATTATGGACCTTTCAGTCCCTTTCCTTCATTTACTGCCAGCAACATGCTAGCAGAGTGGAGTCCCTGCCAGGGGGTGGGAAGACACTCTTTGCAAACATTGCTAAGAGAGAATTATACTATGGTTTCCTTAAATGTTTATGACCACTAGGTAAGCATAGTTGACTTTATAGTTGGGTTGGAAGAGGAGAACAGGCAGCCCCAGACCATGAAAGGACAGGCTCTAGAGTGCCTGATTCAAAAGAGGTGGTGTCTACTGGCACATAAATAGTTCTCTCTAGTGTGGCAGATTGCGTGCCTGTGATTGTGCACTGCAGAGTGAGTCAGCCCTGCAGAGAATGGAGCAGGATGGCTCTGCAGCAGCAGCAGCAGAGGATACATGTCCATTAGTAGTCGGTTCAGGCTAGGTAAGGTCAGAAGATGCCTGCTGTCAGATGCTGCGTGCATAGACAGTTCCTTCGTAGAGCTTGCTCACCTTTCTCTTATTTAAATCTTTCATACTAGCTTCCCCCCCCGCCCAAGGCTGCAGCTATTTGTTGTGCAGGGAGGGGTTTACTGCTCTGTTGGAGAAGCACATCTTTGAAGTTTGGTCAGTGACTGCTTTCTAGGACTGCTTTAGTAAATTCAAATACTTCTTTAAATGAACTGCAATAAGATAACTCCTGTTCAGAGAAACGCCTATTCCTCTCCCATAGGTACCAAGGGAACCCTGTGGTTGATCCGTTACTGGAGATGGGGAATGAATACCGCTGACCAGAAAAGTGTAACTCTTGGTGAGAAAAGCCCAGCAGTTGGGGTGAAAGAAGGAACAAGCCAAGCAGTAAGAGCTGCAGAAAGCTGTATGAATGAGGAGAAAGCTGGACTTGTGGTTCAAGATCTGGGTCCAGTTTCCAGCATTATTCCAGTTCCCTTGTGTGATGTTGAACAGATTCTCTGTTGCAGTTCTACACTGTGAAGTGGAGGTGATAATCTTTTGTCAGAGATCTAGTTTTAATTATTCAGGCAGCACACAGCTTTGCTCTGAGTGGAAGCCTGTGGCTGTTTCTGTAATACAAATAGTTTTTGGCCTAGAAGATAGCAGAAAGGAGTCAGAATGCTATAGGAGACATGTCCAGCAGCTGGACACAAGGAGTGGTTAGGTCTGAACAAGAAATCTGTCCTCACTCCCATCAGTATAGAAACCTGGGAAAACCTTGGCTTTATGCTGGCTTTTAAAGTTGTTAGATGACCCACTTTCACGGTCTTGCAGTCTGCAGAAGTAACCAGGTGATAACCCGCATGTTCCTTTTCTACATCAATCAGTCTGCTTAATGACCCAGTCCAGAGCCAGCTTTTTATGGGCATTGAGGCAAGTCTGTATAGGATGCTGAGCTGTTCACTGGCATTATGGATTTTCCTCCTTCTCCCATGAGAATGAGTCTTTCAATATGAGGTGGATTTTGCACCCAGCTTGTGCACTGAGGGAATGGAAGTGTCCGTCAGTATTTTCTAATAGGTTAATTCAGGAGATTTTGGTAAGAACTTAACTTCAGGAGTACTGCACTGGTAAAGATGAGTTGCATCTTTTCAGAGTTTCTTATTTCAGAATCCGGATTTCATCAGCCCCAGCAAACCATAGAATGTTTGCTAACGGATGGAAGGATTTCATCATGATCATTACAGATCTGCTAATCCCATCTGGACTGCTAGCTAGGGGGACAAGTGATTATTGGAGTGATAGGGTCAAACTTAAGGTTGTTTGGGAAATTTTAGCCTTGAATTTCTAGTATGAAAAACTTTTTTTTTTAACATTAACCTTCACCTGTCTTTCAGATAATTGTTTTAAATTACTGTGATGTCCTAAGATGAAAAATCAACTAAATTTACTTTAAAAATCTTCATGATTTATCTTTTGAGATTTGGGATAAACTCAGCGAGGGAAGATTGTGTGACCCCATCCACATGTGGAATTACTTCTATTTCGATCAGAATATAGTTTGGGTAGTAGTTGAGTCCTTTGTGTCTGTGATCTGTTGGAATAGTCTGGTTGGGTGAGGTCTCTAAAATTCCTTAACATTTGTGAATAGTAGGATTTTATCTGTGATTGTTTAGGGATTGTTTTTCCTTGGGAGACCTGATTTACAGAGAAGCATAGTAACCTGGAAAAGTGAATATGCTTTAGGGGAATAAAAAGCTCATGAAGAGAAATTAATCCCAAAAGCTAAGCAATTGTTTTCAACTACAATGCAACATCAGATATAATAAAAACAACTTTCTCTGTCAATAAACCTTGCTTCCCTCACAGTCTAACCATGCGGATGTTGATTGTATGGCCTTTTACAGTTTCCATCTTACCTTGCCATAGAAAACCTCACTGTTCCACAGGTGAGAATCACCTGTGTCTTTGACACACAGGGACTTACCACTTGTACTCTTAGTATACCTCTTTCAGCTCTACAGGTATTAACCATCTCTTTCTCTTGATATAATAAACACAGAGCAAGTCTTCCCAGTGCCACTTACCCTGGAGCATGATTTTTTTCTGTTTCAGAGTTAAAGGATTGTGTTCCCAAAAGCATCTCTCTTTTTGTTACTATCAGTCACTAATAAATGCTGTTATCTTTCTCTACAAGCCATGCTACATTTAAGCTCACAGTCACAGCTTTGCTACTCATGTCTCTGAATTTCTGTGTCAGACTAGTTTCTGTATCAAAGCTTCAAAACCAAAGCATCTAGAAACAACACTCCCACCCACAACCACCCCCCCTCACCTTACAGTATGTTAGGACCAGAACTCTCCTAGGGACCAAACTGTAGGGTCCTGAATGCCTCCCAGAAGACCCTGAGCATTGACAATTCTCACTGACTCCCATGAGAGTGGGAGCTGGATAGCAGGAGGCCAGGATGAGGCCCTGGAAAAACCCATGACTCAGGTTAGCCATCTTTCTTTTGCTGAGGGAATGAGGTGCACTCACCACAAGCTGAAGACCTATCACCTCTCCCTTTACTGAAGGTTTACTGGTGGCTGTTTCACTGGCCCTGGTCCCTTATTAGCACTTTGAACCATCTTGTTTATGCTGTTGTATCTATTTGCTCCCATGCCACTTGGTGAGAGAAAGGGGTGACCTCAAGTGGCAGAGAGTGATAATGACCACCACCATCTAAATTGCCTTTGTTTAGGTCAGGTAAGTTGAGATGAAATCTTAGGAAATCACTGATATTCCCAGGACTGGCAGTGTGTTTCCAGCTCATTGATGTAAACAATATCCTTGGCTGCTGAGTGCATTAGGGCAATTTCTTAGACTTCTTTGTGAATGCCCATGAAAAGTTAGAAGCCAAGGCTTTATCTTCACAAGCGTTTCTTTTGGCAGCAATGGTGGCCTAAGCCCTCCCTCCTCTGGCCACCTATATCTTCTTTCACAGCTATAACACGCTCTCCCCTGTTTCTCCCAAGTGTGTTGGTACAACTGTCCTGAAGCCAGGCAGTGAATCTGATTTGGTAATTGAGCCAGGTTAAAAATAACTAGACCTGAAGAAAAAATGTCTGCTAAAGAAAATGCATGTGAAACTTCAGCTTGAGATTCCCTCAGCCTATTACCAGGACAGTAGAGAGAAAGAGTATGCAACTACTGGTGACACAAGACAGAGTTCATTTCAAACTGAGAAGTAAAGGCAGAACATCCAAAGAAATAAATATGTAAGCAGGACAGATGACAAAGTTGGTGTGGGTGACATACCTACAACTTTGATGAAGCAAATTGCAATATATTTCATCTCAGCACAGACTGTTCTGTTTTTCCCAGCAGCATGGAGGGAGGTTCAGGCTGTTTTCAGTGTTCTGATTCAGTGACTCATTTTCTGGCTTACATCTGCTTATAGATTTTGTATCCCTTTGTCTCCAAAGGGTCAGCAAATCTATGTCAACGAAGTGGACCTTGTGGCAGAATATTCTTAAGCAGTGAATGTTACTGTCTGTAAGCAGTCAGTATTTACATTTACCTGGATGTCTCTTCCACTACCAAGAAAAGTTATTGTCACAAGTCTGTCAGCATGTACATTCAGATGAAAGTGCCCTTCCTTGGCACAGGCAGTTTGGGTGCTGCATATACCTTTTGACATCTGAGTTCATTTTAGCAGCTTGGAAAGGTACTTTCAGTCCTGAGAGAATCATTTGATCAAATAAGCAGGCTTGAGATATATTTTTAGGATTTATTTGCTCATTCCGCTTTTGGTGCCTTTGTTTCTTCAGCTTTGCCTGTACTAAAGCCACAGATCATTCCCACTGATGTGCAGCTGGATGCCCCTGGACATGGATAATTTCAGCCACAATGAGTAAAACCTGCCTGAAGCCATTCTTAGCCTCAAATTCCCAAAACAATGCTGTGCATGGTTTTCCTGGGCTAAATTAAAATCTTTCCCAGCTATCTGTTTCAGTGGCCTTTACCGCTAACCCTGCTGACAGTAAGGTGTAGCTTACATAGTGTGGGCAATCATTGACATCATGGAATGATAAGTACAGCATAAAACCTCATCTAAATTCAATTGCTGGCCAGGCAGGGATGTTATGTTCATGCACAATTACGTTCCCCATCATTTATCTTTTCCAGTGTGATTTATTGAAGGAGCTCACATCAGCACCCTGCCTAGACACAGTCCTTGACTCTACAATACTGTGGGGCACTGAATTAGATACACATGAGAATGAGAATGGAGACTCTTTGTTGCAGCAAGCAGTTGTCCCTCTGAAGCAAAGAGGATGGAAAGCAAATGGAAGTGTTTGCAAGGAGATATTTAGCACTAAATATTTGGACTGTTGAGGATGCTGGGTTTGATTTGAACAAAATGTAGTACTTGCCTTTAAAGCTTAGGCATTTTGGAGATTTATTCCCCTTCTGGCCACAGAGATTGCAGACATCAAAAGGGCCATTGGTAGCATCAGAACCCCTGGAGGGAAAAGGCAGGAGGACTAGCTGTTAGAGCACAGAACAAGCATTCTGTGTTCGCTTCCACACTACTACTGACTTGTCAAGTGACCTTAGGGAGCCTGCCTACAGCAATGCTGTTAGCTTAAAAATAACATTAAAAAGAAGTAATGATTTACCTGCCCATGTTACAGTTAATTCTTTTTTCCTGAACCTGAGATTCAAAAAGGAACAGTGAAGTGAGGGGTTCCACCATCTTTACTTTGACCGAGCCAATAAACAGTTTGAATTTTATTTTGTCAGTGTAATTGTTTTGGTGTAGTATTGTGCCCAGCCAGCTTTCCAAGCAGGTACACAATTTGCAACACTTCATCTCCGAGCTCTCTGGGGCAAGAAGCAACTTGTACATCTAGCACACCTGGGTCTAGCCATTCAAGAAGTAAATAATCATGAGCCTGACAAAGCAAGGCCTACAGAGCTGCTTCCCTGCATACTGGATGTAATCCATTGGCACCACAAGGTACACTGTGCATGCTGTGGGCAGACTCTGGAGAATCCCATGCATGTGCAACACCAGTTCCTCCAAGTAGAGTCCTTATCGCCCAGAGAAGCTTCTGTCCACCATAGACATTCAAGCCAAAGTTACTTATTCATAAATCCACAGATGTAAAAGCCATTAGGAACCACTAATTCATCTCATCTGACCTCTCAGGCCTTTGAACTTTGCCTGATAAAAAGTTATACCTGAGTATAGCATTTCTTCCACAAAGGCATTCAGTTCTGACTCAAAGATGTCAAACATTGGAGGTATATGCCAACCGCTGGCTCAGCAGCACTGAGGGATATAGCACCAAAACCCATCAGCTTATGACATGACTTTTGAGCTAGTGATTACATTACCAGTACGATAGCTGCATCACGGCTCACTGAGTGCTGCAGGATCCTCGGCTGGAAGTTGCCAGGTCCTGGTAAGGTAGTGAATTTGTAAGGGTAAAACTAGTTTGGGCTTATTCTAATCCATCCTAGAGCTGCAGAATTCTTTGGTGATGATTCAGCTCTGCAGAGATCAGAGATTCAGCTCTGCTGAAATCAGAGATTTCAGCTCTGTGGAGAAGGACCTGGGAGTGCTGGTGAACACGAAGTTAACCATGAGCCAGCAATGTGCCCTTGTGGCCAAGAAAGCCAATGGTATCCTGGGGTGCATTAGGAAGAGCGTTGCCAGCAGGTTGAGGGAGGTGATCCTTCCCCTCTCCTCAGCCCTGGTGAGGCCACATCTGGAGTACTGTGTCCAGTTCTGGGCTCCCCAGTACAGGAGAGACATGGCACTACTGGAGCAAGTCCAGCAAAGGGCTTCTAAAACGGTGAAGGGCTTGGAGCATCTCTCATATGAAGAAAGGCTGAGAGCTGTGACCTTTTAGCCTGGAGAAGAGAAGACTCAGAGGAGATCTTATCAGTGCGTATAAATATCTGAAGGGAGGGTGTAAGGAAGATGGAGCCAGACTATTTTCAGTGGTGCCCAGTGACAGGACGCGAGGCAACGGGCACAAACTGAAACACAGGAAGGTCCATCTGAACATGAGAAAACACTTTTTCACTGTGAGGGTGACAGAGCACTGGAACAGGTTGCCCAGAGAGGTTGTGGAGTCTCCTTCTCTGGAGATATTCAAAACCCGCCTGGACGCGATCCTGTGTAACATGCTCTAGGTGACCCTGCTTGAGCAGGGGGGTTGGACTTAGACAATCTCCAGAGGTCCCTTCCAGCCTCAACCATTCTGTGATTCTGTGTGTGATTCTTTAAACTATCTCCTGCACTGAGAGGCTCCTATCTGCAATTAGTGTAAACACAACAGTAAAAGAATCTGCCCTAAACATTTCTAATCTGAGCATAAGGCAAGCGACAGTAGGAGGTGCGTGTTGAATGGCAAGAACAAGGTAACAAGATGTTTGTGACAAAAATTGACATCTGCAGTGGCCAGTGCACTGAGATGTGTGCCTGCTACAATTCCTCCTTCACTCTTTTCTCCAGCTCACTTGAGCTCACTGAATTTGGGATTTCCCTGGGTAAGACAAGCTCCCTCAGGAAATGACTCCCTTCCCAATGGTGTTTAGCAGACCTTTCCAAGAGCATTTCATGAACTATCCATTATATACTGCAGTGAAACACCATTTGCTGCTGTCTACCCCCTTAGAAACTTTAATATGAATCATTACTCATTTGTTTCCATTTAATGCTTAGTGTGATTAAAACAGACCAGAGAGTAAATCTACTCAGACATTCAGCTGCAAGCGTGAGAACTGTCAAAAAAAACCCAGCCTGATGGTTAGGCTTACTCTAATTTGGGCTGCAGCAGAGTGAGAGAAAGGAGGCAGAGGAGCCACAGCTCTGCAAACTCACGACATCCTGGTGGGGTGGTTTTTTGTTCAGTGCGCAAGCAGCACACAACTGGTGTGTTCAGAGGAAGCCAGTTCCTCTGGACGTGCAAGCTCCCCAAATGAGAGCGGAAATCTTCCTGTTTGTTTTATGTTCACCACGGACAATTACCTTTGGTCCTGTGCAGGTGACAAAAATAGACTATACTCATCATCCTTTGTAATTCAGTAAGTAACCTTGGGGCCCTGGAGAGGCAGTTCAGTAATGACTGCCAGAGGCTGTGGTGTATATTTAGAGCCCACCTGGAGCTATAAAGCAGCCCTTCTGACATATATAAGGTTTCACCCACCTCTCTCCTGGCTGGATCTTTCTCTGCCTTTGACCAGTCTCTCACTGAGCTCTGGTAGTATCAGGGTCTATTTTTTCTCTCAGCTGCCTTAAATGAATTTATTTCAGGTTTGTAGCCTCACTGGCAAGAGCGATATGAGACTTCAAACCCCCATCAAGTTTTAAAGCAAGCTTGCCACCTCCCAGAGTGGTCCTCTGGTGCAGAGGCACTGGGCTTACAGGAGCTGCTACTTCAGATGCCCACAGAGCGAGAAGTCAAGGCCAGAGGCATGTACACCTGCTGGATCCTCAGGGATGCTAAGCTGGAGGCGGCAGCTCCTGCACGCGCCAACAGGCAGTGCAGCCGTGGCCCCGCACAGCTGTGGCCCAGAGCATGTGTGACCTGGCACACTGTGCTCTGGACATTCCCATGCGGCGTAGGGCCCGACTCTGCCGCAGGGCCTTTCAGCACCGCCCGGAGGAAGAGGCTCACGGAGCACAGCCCCTCTGCCAGGCGAAGCCCCGCTCTCCCCACCGCCCACAGCCACCAGCCACCAGGGCCTCGCCCAGCTCTGCGGGGTGTGTCACCCCATCCATGCTGGCAGCTAGGGTGGCAAACGCTGCTGGGCGGCCACAGAGGCAGAGCTGCTGCGGGGAGAGGAGGCCAGCCGGCCGAAGACCCCTCTCCGAGGGCAGCAGCAGTGCCCGGGGAACAGGCAGGACAAACCCCCAGGTCCTCCCCCACCCCCAGCAACCTGCAGCTCTCAGGCTTCAGAGCTAGCAGTGGGGTCCTGCTGTTTAATAGCCCTTAGCGCACTTCTCTTTCGAGCAGAAACACCCCTTCCTCCCCACCAGGTCCCCAACCTGACCGGCCTCCCCTTCCCCCGTCCCAAATCCCCTTCCGAGCCCCCCCCCCGCCTGCGCAAAGGCAGCAACCTCCTCAAGATGGCGGCCGCGGCCAGCCTTCCCTTTTCCCGACCTTCCCATGATGGCGGCTCCGCGGGAGCTGGTCACGTGCGGCGGCGCGGGCACCCCGCTGTCGCCAGCTGAGCGGGCTCACGTGACCGGGCCCGGGCGGCGCTGGGCTGAGGCCGGCACCGCC
>NW_020449741.1:516331-527999 GCF_003343035.1 Apteryx rowi | reverse complement strand
GCCGGCGGGGCCCCCGCGACGGGCCTCGGCGGGGGCCGGGGGGAGCCCTTTTCCGTAAGAGTTTCAACCCAGAGCGGCCCTGTGGGACAGGAGGTGCCTGTCCCCGAGCGCCGCCGGGCCCTGGGAGCAGAGAGGAGCCCGGTGCTAGGGTGCTGCGTGGGCACAGTCGCGGCGCCCGTCCTGCGGAGACGCTTCCGGAGGGGCCGCAGCGTGATGACCCCGTCTGGGTTGTTCTCCGCATCCCGCTCGGAGCGATGCGTGCTGCGGTCCGGGCTTGGCACGGTTGGGAAGGGGGGAGGACGCCAGGCATCAGCACGGTCCCTCTGCTCCCCCAGGGTATCGTATCAGAGGCCTGCTGACTCCATGGTGGCTCTTGATGTCGAGCCAGTGCACGGGGTGAAGGCCCTGGCAATGTGGTGGTACAAGGTGGATGAAGAAAGGATATTCTCAGATTAAAGTTCTCTCTTTAGGTTCTTTCCATCACTCTCTCCCTACCTATTCTACCTCCATCATGTCCTATCGTTCCTCCTGCTACTGCTACCAATTTGCATTGCAGCTGCATGTACAGGCACTGTTCATTTCAGATCCTGCCTGCTGCATGAGCATGGAGTTGAATGTGCCCCTGATCCACTGCTCTGATTTCTGCCTGTACCCTCATCCTCTGCTGTTCTGTGTTGGAAGAGCAGCATCACCTTTTTTTCATCACCTACCTGCCCCAGGAACCCAGCCCTGATCTCCAACCTGTGTTACCTTTCTTTCTGAGTGCCTCACCTCTGATCCCAGGAGGTTGAAGAAGTCCAGCCCTCAGTGTTATTTCCCTGACCTGTTTCAGGTTGGTTCTCTCTCAGCCCTGATAATGCCATCTAATAAATCCGTCTCGGATGCTCCGATCTTCCAGTTCACAAACTGCCGTATCCTGAGGAATCACGAGCTGCAAAGGTGAGTGGGCTCTGCTGGGTGCTGAAAAGGCTAGTTATGGGGCCTACAAAATTGACCTTGAACCCAGAAATATTCTAGGAAGTGGATCCAGATTTCTTAGGGCATCAACTGTAGGTTCTCATAACCTCCTTTCCCACCATCACTTGTCCCCCTCAGCCCTGTTCTTGGCCTGATCTTTGAAGGAAGGGAGAGGTGTACATCATACTTATAACATGCTCCCCTCATCTTTCATTTGTCTGTCTTTCCACCCCCTCAGTCAACTTCTGGGCCCACTGGCCATTTCAACTACATTTGACAGAGAGCTCAGGATTATCAAGTGAGTCTTATAAAACTAGAGGCCAGGTAGAGAGACAATCAATCACTAGTCATGTCACCGCTGGAAGAATAGTTTCTGAACACAGCCCTTCGCAGATGTCAGAGAACTCAAAGAGGAAGATTCTGACCAGGAAAACAAAAACACTTTGTTTCCCTGCTTGTGGAGCAAGCTGTGGTTGCCTCAGTTACTTGTGCCTTGGCCTCCTTTTCCCATGTAGTTCCAGGTTTCTACACGATATTGGAGATTGCAACTGGATAGTCTAGCAGATATGGGGAGAGAAGGAGGGTTTGCGGCATGCGGAGCTGTCGGGGCCCCTCTTCTGCCGCCAGGAGGAGCAGTGTGTGTATGTGACTATCCGTTCAGGGAGGACCTGTGGGTGCGAGAAGGGAAGATCCTAAACCCAGAGAAACTGTTCTTTGATGAGAAGGGATCTGCCGACATCCAGCTGGACTGCAAGGACAGCATCATTGCCCCTGGTTTCATTGATGTGCAGATCAATGGTAAGGAGAAGCCACATGCACTCTGAGAGACAGGGGGTTCCCAAGCATGTGCATTGTTGCTCTTCATTGTGTGTGTACTGGCTGTGATCAAATTTATTTCAGCAGGGCATCAGCTACTCGAGGGAGATGTGAGTCACCAAACTCATGATAAAGAACCATTTTGCCCATGGTTACTGCTGTTGCATAGTGGATCCGTTTTGGTGCTTTGACCCTGTGGGGTTTTGAGCCCAGCTTTCCTCTTAACTTCTTTTTAATCAATAGTCTCTTTTCTTCTGCATCTGGCTGGCAGGATGCCTGCTCTGCACTTTCCAGGACATGGGGAGGACAGAGTGGGACTTCTCAGAGGAACAGACTTTACCAGCAGTAGCTCTTTCCTGGGTGCCAAGAAGGTCTTGTTCTGTGCTAGAGCATGTTAAAAGTCAGATCTACTCTTTAATGGGTTTCAAAATTACATTTTTCCCCTGAGTCAAAATGAAAAGTTGGTGTTTCTTGCAGAACACTGGGATGTTGTGGCAAAAAGCACTTCAGCAGGACAGTGTTGGTTGGATTTGTACTTGCAGAGCTTTGAGAATGTAAAACACAAGTGCCGATAGAGCCCTTTGAGCCCAGTTAGTGCAGATATGAATGGAGTGGCTCACTCTGGTCATGCAAAATATTTTTTAAGCATTTTTGGGTGGGGAAACTAACACAGTCTCAGAGTACCCTGTTTGTCCTTGACTGGAGGGGAAGTTCTGGGCAGGGAGGAGAGCTGTCCTGTGAGGAGGCTGCAGCCTTCATCTCTGTTTTGTTCATGGTGCAGGAGGCTTTGGAGTTGATTTCTCCCTGGCTACAGATGACTTCAAATCAGGGATTGACCTGGTCAGTCAGAAAATCCTCTCCCATGGAGTGACCTCCTTCTGTCCCACCCTGGTGACTTCTCCCCCATCTGTGTACCACCAGGTAAGAGAAGTTCCTCCCCACCCATCGCCAGGGTGATAAAGGCTGAAGGCTGAGGCTGGTACCATGAGCTGAGAGGACTGAGGCTGCAGCCTCATTCTTCAGAAACTGAGATAGCTACCTTGAAAGAAAAGCCATGGGCATGAGCAACTGGACTCTGACCCCCTTGATTTCTTGGCCTTAACCTTTAGACTATTGAGACAACGATGTCTCCCAGGCAGCTGCCTTGCACAAATGGGGCTTGCAGCTTGCTTTTACTTTGTGAGCTGTGTTTGGCTAATGGTCCCCAGTGCTCCACCTACAAAGCTCTGTAGGGACCCAAGGTTTGGAGGCAATATTCCCCACCTGGAACAGAGATGTGGCTGTTTCTGCTAAGGTGAAACACTTCAGAGTGCTCCACTGAGCAGAACCATCTGGGCTTTACATGACGTCAGCCCTTGCTGTTGGTACCTGTGGCTGCTGCTCTGCTGGGGCAGCTCCATGGGTATCTCGGCAGGGATGCTCTGCTGGGCAGGCTGGGGTACCACATCTGCAAGGCTTCTGACAAACCTCCCTTCTCTAGATTCTCCCTCAGATCAGTATAAGAAATGGAGGAGCCCATGGAGCAGGTATCCTGGGTAAGTGCTTTTGCCCCTTATTATTCTCTCTGGTGCTACTGTAGGATGACAATTATCTTTTTTCTCATTAAGGGAAAAGAAGCTACGGTAGGGGCAGAACAAATGGGGGCTGGATGCCTCTAGCTGGTGGGAGGGATACACAGGCAGGCATAGACCTGCTTTCTCCTTCAGCCTTTCCCTGGCCTTTGCTGTATTCTCTGCCACTGAATATGCCCAACTCCAGCACTTCTGGGCCAGACAGGATAATGGCAGAGCAACGCTTGGCTTGGCCAATCACCAGTGCTACATCTCTTACCATGCTGAGCACTGCAATCCAGAGGCTTTTGTTATTTACTGGGTATTTGGGGGATCAATCCTTCCCACTCTGAAAAATAGGTTGGGGTATCTCTTTGGGAAGGTTGCCTTCCTGGGATCTTACTTGGAGCTCTTCATATCCAAATCCAGAAATGGAGTGCCAGTGGAGCAAAGCCTGGAAGTAGGTGGTGGAAGTGATCTTGGAAGGCCTGAGCTGGGGGAAGCTGGAGATTTGGGGCTGCCAGCAGCTATTACATGTTGGGGCAGGGGGCAGCTGGTTGCCAGTGGAGAGAGCTGGGGCAGCCAGACTGGAGCAAAATAAAAGTGAACGGGGAAAAAGCTTGCCCCTGCTCAGGCCTCTGCTGTTACTCATGCTCAGAGTTACCTGAACAGAGGGTGTTTTGCTGAGGGAGGGCACCAGGAGCTTGACTGGAGCAGGATAGAAGCAGCAGGTTTCCTAGTCTGGTAGGGAGAGGAAGAGTCATGGCTGTGTGTTCCTGTTTGGGCAGGGGCCCATCTGGAAGGACCATTTATCAGCAAGGAGAAGAAGGGGGCGCACCCAGAGCACTGCCTCCGCACCTTTGAGGCAGGTGCCTTCCAAGACTTGCTTGCCACCTACGGGACCCTGGACTGTGTCCGGATAGTCACTCTGGCCCCAGAGATGAAGAGGAGCAGTGAGGTGATCCATGAACTCACCAAGCGGGACATCTGTGTCTCGCTCGGTAAGGGCTGGGGAGAAGGCTTAGGGGAAGTTCAGGTTGACAGCTCAGTCCCTCTCTGTGCTGCACAGAGCATGGGCCAGGCAACCACCTCTCTCAGGGCCATAGCATCTCTAATGGTGTCTTGGTGCGACTGATCTGGGTGGGATTTCCTTTTGCTGTCCCCTCCAAGACCAGAGAACTGGCTTCCATTTCCCAGAACTACTAGGAGCTTTTGCAGGACAGTGGCTTTCCTGGGTCACTGACAGCAGTCCTGGCCTACATGGAGGTAACAGACTTCTCACAAATAGGGACCTAGGTTGATGTTGAAGATCTGTCTCCCTTCAAATTTCATATTGATTAAAGAGCCCCTGCAGTTTAACACAAGGTAGTGGTGGTACTGCTCAAATGGAGGAAAGAATAGCAGCTTTTTTTTCTTTTTTTTAACCTTCAGTTTAATAACGACTATTTGTAAAGGTTCAAACTCTGAAGTTCAGCTGCTTTAGGCCTTATTGACAGGCGAAATGAGTTTTCCAAAGGTTACTGCTAAGTTCTGATAACTCAGTTCTTCAACCGGAAATGGTGTGGGAGACATTTTCCTCCACTGCTTTGCAGGCTRCTGACTTAAAACTGGCCACATTTTTCTGGTCCTGTTTCACATATTCTTCTTTGCCTCAGATCCATTGAAAAGAAAAAAAAAAAAAGTTTAAGGGTTTTTCTTCAGGGTGAAATTGAGCCTTAAGCAAGAAGGGTATTTGTACAGCGGAGCCCACAGCTCTTACCTTACAGCCCAGATAAGGAGAAGAACCTCAGAAAGGCAAGTTTACCCATAGAGCATTAGAGCTGCTGTCTGTGTTGGGAAAAACAAAATTGTTTCTTTTCAGTTGTGTATTGTCCCCACGTTCTTTCTTGGCAAAGTCCCCACTGTCTCTCTACTCCCTTGACATATGTCCTCTCTGCATCAAGCCCTTAAATACCTGAGGACAGAGAATGGCCCTAGGACCTCTAGTCTATTCAAATGGCTAACTCTCCCCGATGCTCTTGGGAGCAAAGCAGCATTTGTGATTATTACAATATGAACAGTGAATTTGTTCAGGTGAACCATCCACTACCAGAATCCCTTGTAGTCATTGCCAGATACCTCTGTGACAAGGCTGGCATCTCATACCTAGACCAGTGGTGGGGGACATCACAATAGAGTCCTAGTGTCAGAACATCTTTATTCTTGGATGCCCCTGTGGGAAAATAAGCGGAGAGACAGGAAGAAAAAATCATGCAGTGGCCTTTGTTTCCAGGTCACTCAGTGGCTAATCTCTCCCAGGCAGAGGAGGCTGTGCAGCATGGTGCTACCTTCATCACTCACCTCTTCAATGCCATGTTGCCGGTGAGTAGCCAAGGGCACTTGCCCTGTGCTTGTATTGCTTTCAGTGCTTTCTCTCTCACTCCCCATGGGTGCTTATTCTCCTCAGCTTGTTTCATACCAGGCCTTTCAACGGGCTTTCAGCACTGAACCTCTGACTTCACATTTCTACTGCCTGATCTAAAAGAGAGTCAAGGCTGAAGCCAACATGTGAAAATGATGAGTTGCCTGGTCATGTCTGGTAAAGGGCAGAGCACCCAGCTGCCAGGCACTGTGTGATAGAGATGGCAGCTGTGTCCCCTAGCAGGAGCAATCTCAGCCTCCAAGTCCTGGTGATGCTCCACAGCTTGTTCTCTCTCCCCTCGGGCAGTTCCACCATCGTGACCCTGGAATCGTGGGGCTGCTGACAAGTGACAAGATTCCTGCTGGGCGGAGGGTCTTCTATGGCATGATATCTGATGGCATCCACACCAACCCTGCTGCCCTGCGAATTGCCCACCGAGCACACCCCAAAGGTGAGCCATGCCAGGCCCATCCAGTGTTGTCAGCCTGGCCCCCTGCCATCTCAAATGCTGTGTCATCCCCCACAAGACAATTACACAAGTGCTGTGGCTCGCTGCCTGAAAGATGCTCCTGCCATGTGCTGTGGGCCACCAGAACCTCTCGCTTCAATAAGACACTGCTGAAGATGTCTTTGCTCCTCTCTGGGAGTGTCAGCAGAGCACAGTGCTTGGACCTGTAGTGAGAGCAGGTATGAAGCTAACACATTTCCTTGCACTCCTCAGGCCTGGTGCTGGTGACGGATGCTATCGCTGGTATGGGGCTGGCACCAGGTCGGCACACACTGGGCCAGCAGGTAGTGGAGATCGATGGGCTGAACACCTACATTGCAGGTAAGTGCCTCTTGCAAAAGAGCCAGGGTTAGCACTGCCTTTCACGCCTGTTCCTGGAGAGCTCAGCACACTTTGCAGTGCCTGGCAGCATAAGGCAATGCTTGTGCCATCCTCTTGGATTTTGTTGCCTGATCAGTTAATGGCTGCATAGTAACTTGGCCCTGGGGTGAGTGCAGCACCTCATGAGGAGGGCAAGGGCCCTGTTTTGCCAAAATGAGGAGGAATCTGTTGTTTCTTAGCTATCCACAAAACCTTTGGACTCCTTGTTGTACAGTGTTACGGATGCTAGAAGTTCTGGTGGGGTCAGAAAGGATGGGGAAATTCCACAGATATTTATTGTCCTTTGTCTTTACCGTAACACCGCCACTTTTGGTTAAAGAAGTCCCCAAACTGCAAACAATTGGAGACTTGAAAGATATTTCAAAGGAGGATCATTCCCGTCTCAGTGCCTGTCCCCTGTCTCTGACAGCAGCTGCCTGCCTGAGCTGTGACCTGGGGTTTCATTCAGTCCAGCTGGTCTTATGGTGGAACTGTGGGGCGATTTCCCTGTACCCCTCCCTGCACTGCCAGAATGGACTGTGTCTCACCTCATTCTGTCACTCAGCAGCAATGGCTGAGAGCCCTCCAACTTGCTCCTGATATGTCCCAGGATTTCTACCTATTTGTGTTTTGCTTCCCCCCCACACCTTCTCCTTGATACTAGTTTTGGGGATGTGCTCAGTGCTGTCCTGCTCCTCTCCCAGGCACGAAGACCCTGAGTGGTAGTGTAGCAACCATGGATGCATGTGTGCGACACTTCCTAGAAGCCACAGGTAAGTGAGCCTTGTCCACAAGCCAACACTGCCTGTGTGGACTCAGGAAGAGGTCTTGCTCTTGCTCAGCCAGGGAATGTTTCTCTTTGCCCAAGACATGAGGAGAAGGGCTGAGATCAGTCGCACGGGCCTCACAGATTAGCACCCTTTTGAGCAGAGACTTCATTTTAACTGTAGCACTAATGGCAGGTGAACTCTCTTGTCCTTTTCTGACAAAGGGATTAAAGGTGATTGATTTCCTGTCCCCATACCCTAGATATTTAGTTCTCCTCTCCCTGCTGTCTTGATAGGGATGTTCCCCTCCTCAGCTCTATCCTACTGTGATGACAGCATTGCAGCCCCTCCTGCACTTCTTGTATGTAAGCTCCTGGTAGCTCAGGGAAAAGGCAGCATCCCCCAGTGAGATCAGGTGTTAATGCCCTACCATGACAGGAGGGGAGAAAGATTAGTGCTGGCAAGTACAGTGGTGCCTCAGTGGGTTTTGTTATCCAGACAAGTCCCTGCCAGGCTGCTGGTTGGAAGAGCTTCATTGCTGCATTTGCCCCTGAGACATTGCCTTAGTCAAGGGGTGTTTGGGCTGCTCTGGCAATGGGTCTGTGTTTGCTGCCCTAATGCCTCCTCCTTTGTTCAAGGGTGCTCAGTAGAGACCGCCTTGGAGGCTGCATCTCTCCATCCTGCCCAGCTCCTGGGGATTGAACATAAAAAGGGAACCCTGAATTATGACTCTGATGCAGGTACTGGTATGGGGACAGCGGTGTGACTTCTTGCACTGAGGGCTCCTGTGTACTGGAGCGGTTGTTGGGCAAAGCAGGGGCTGCTGCCAATGCAGCCCTCTCCATACACCCCTTTGGGAATTTCTGGTAGACCTGCTTTGCTGCTTGCCTGGGATTTGCTTTGGGCTTTTTGTGGTTCTTCCCTTGGCTCCTGGTGGTAGTTGCTGAGCCCTTTGGAGAGACCTCCACATCTCAGCTGGGCATGGAGCATAGCTACCATAGCAGGGATGGCACAGTGCACTGCTGTCTCGCTGTCATTTCTGCAGTGGGGAGGAGCTCTTTCCTGCCAACATAGAGTCCTAGAGCCCAGCTCCTCCCAGCCAGCTTCAGCTGCTCCCATTCCCTTTCCTCCATTTCTCTCTGACGGCTCTTCCTTTCTCTCCTGTCTGGTGCAGATTTCCTGATGCTGAATGACAGTCTGTATGTGCAAGCCACATACATCGCAGGCGAGCAAGTCTGGAGACAGGATACGTTAGGCATGTGACGTTGGGCTTTCCTGGTGCCCCCCTGCGGCTCCCTGGCACTGTGGTTAGCTTTGGTAACCACCCCACTTTTCTCTTCTTCCTTCCTGCAACTCCCTTAAAGGAGCCTCATACCAAAGAGCTGTGTTTTCCAGCACAACCACTGCTTCCAGTCACAGCCATGCCTGCAACAAATTTGTTGGTGCTCAGTTGGTGGAGTGGGAAAAGCAGGCAGATCTGTGTTGCAGGGGGGAGGGCAATTGTTAGTCCCTGGAGTGACCTGAAGGACTGCACAGCTGTCCTGTATGGAATCCCCACGCAGAGGTGCTCCTATCGCTCTTAGAGCAGTGTGAGGCTGTCCCAGCCTCTGCACTGTTTTATACAGCACACACAAACCTGCCCTGTGTCCAAGGCAGGCTCAAGCCATCACTCCTCTCCTTGCTGTTTGCCTTACTCTGGGGCAGCCATGGTTGGTTAGACATCAGCTTCCACCAGCTCAGTTTGCAACTCTTCATGTTAAAAGGTTCCTGTTGTGTTGGCAGAAGTTCAGGATCCTGTTCTGATCCCCTGAAACTTCCTCAATCGTGTGTCCTCTGGAGCAAGGCTGCCACAGCTCGCTGACTCAGTGCCGTTGTGGTGCTGTATTTCTATGTGGCTGAATCCTCAGGGCAGAGATCAAACCCAGGAAAACAAGGCATTACTGGCCCTTTGTGCCTTTTCCCTGCATGAGCATGGAGTCCACAGCCTGTGGTTTCTGCTGGAGACATGGACAACATCCTGCCACAGAAAGCAGTGTTCCTCTTAACCCTTTGCTCTGGCTAGATGGATTCTGCAGGCTCTAGTCTCTACACCCAGCCTTTGCATCATCTGATGGGTTGGTACATTCCTCAAGCCACAGATGGGATGTTTTTGCTTTAGGTGATGTGTCCAGCCTGGTAGTGACTGTTTCGCAAGCCCTTGGTCCAGCTCAGGGACTAAGGGAAAAGAATCCTATGATTCTTAGGGGAGGAGAATTACAGTGGGATTCTGGCCTTTCAAGACAGTTGGTGATAGCTCATTATTCCCATGCTCATTAGCTGACAGTCAAGTACTGGAGAAGATAATTTTCTGACACTTGAAAATTTCTTTTTGAAGACTGATTGTGACTTTGAACCTACCGTGATCAGAAAAGCCTTGTGATAAGTCACAGACTAAGTCTGAGAAGCCTCAAACCAGTTAGATGACTTCTGTAGTGAGAGGAAGGCTTAGGCAAGGGCTAAGTCTTAGCGAGTGCAGAGGTTGCAAAGCAAGGCAAAAGTCTGGTAAGGACTGGTAGAAGTGTGCAGATTTTTCCAGGACCTTTTTATAGCCATTAACAGCAACATTTGGAAGTGCTGTCCTAGCAATTTAAAGCCCTGCTGGAATGACTGGCAGCCTTGGAGGATTTCTAACATCTACTGCCTGTGTCAGCAGAAACTATAACCACCAGGACTGAAGTATTTGAAAGAGACATCAAATACCGTGCTATGAAATATAACATGCTTCAGCATTACAAACTTCACCAGGGGAACACCTGACTGCTTGTTTAAAAAAAAAAAAAAAGGAAATAAAAAAAATCCAAGGGGGAAAAAATTGTGAAATAAGGTGTCTAACTTTCTGGGGTTTTTTCTTTTTACAAAATTAAATAATCAAAAGGAAATCTAAAATAGAAACAGAATTGGGCAATACCTGCATACATGAGTTAGAGGCTTAAGCCTACCCATTTTTGTCTGCTCAAATTATGCTATAATGTACCGACTGTGTTGTTTACTGGTGTGGCGTGTAACAGGTTGGGATTTGAGCTGTTGGTGACACTGTGGTTTTCAAACTTCTGCATCTTTTGGGGTGGTTCATTAAATTGGACAAAGGTGGTGTGGTATTTGGTCCTGTAGTGAGAGAGGCCTCATCTGTGCTGGAAGTGGTAATGTTACCCTGCATCTCTCAGTGGGACTTGGAGGAGAGGGAGGGAGGCCAGCTTGTGAGAGAACAAATGCACTTTTAAAGGGAGAATTCAGCTTCTCCGATTTCTCTCTCAGCAAGGCAGGTGGGAGCATGCCTGCTCTGCCCCTGGAAGGAGGTGCCTGTGAGAGTGTTGAGCTGTCTCGCAGCCCCTGTGCCAGTAACTGCCTCATGGAGCAAGGGCTTGCTGGCCTGCTTTCAAAGAAAGCTTTAATGCTTCATCACCCCCTGCCCCAAACATTCTTCGAGCAGGTTTCCCTGAGGAGCTGTATGTGCTGCTCATGTTAGGTGCCTACAATGCTTGTTAGTGGAGGCCTGCTGCCGAAGGAGGGCTTTAAAGGACTGCAGCAACTGCTGCTCCTGAAGGGCAAGGCCAGGCCAGGCCAGGCTGGGCTGCCCAGCAGAAGGCAACTCTAGCTAATAAATGGTTTCTGGGTTTCTCCCAGGTTGCTGTTGCTTGGTGGGAGGCGAAGTGGTTCGTGGGGAAGCTGGCTGCTGAGGCCGGGTGCTGACGGCTTCCTTCAGGCCTGGGCGCTCGTGGGGGATCAGCTGCGCTTGCAGCGGGGCACCTCTGAGGCTTCACAGCTGCGGCAGTGCTTCTCCATGCTTTTTCTGCACGTTGCCTCCAACTGAGCAGAAGAAAAAAGTTTCCTTGCGGCTAGGATGGAGGGGGAGGATCTGAAGCAAAAGCTCGCCTTCCCCGCACCTCGTTCTGGGGTTGCACGCAAGCTCCCCGTGTCCTGTGCCAGCTCCCCTTTGCTGAGGTGGGTCCGCGGCCCTGCCCGGGCTCCGAGCAGAGCTCGGGGTGCACCGCCAGCCCAAGCCGAGGCTGGGGAAGCGGGTAAGAGCGAATGTCCGGCAACGTTTCTGTAATTAAGCTCTCTGTTCCCTGTGACCTGCCGTCGGGGGCTTTTTTTAGGGTGGCTTTCCTTTCTTTTCCTTTCTTTTCTCCTTCCCCGCGCGCGTGTGTAACTGGTTTTGAAGCTGAAAGCGAGCAGGGGCTCTGTCCTGGTGTCCCTGTGGAGGGCGGTCCGAGCGGGCCGGCCGCGGGGCCCTGGCCGGCGGCGCGGGGAGCCACTGGAGAGCCGAGGG
>NW_020449741.1:472532-515991 GCF_003343035.1 Apteryx rowi | reverse complement strand
GTCCCTGCCGCGGGCGGCCGGTGCGGCGTGGCGGAGCCGGGGAGCGCCCGTGCTGGCGTGTGACGGGAGGCAGCAGGCTCGCTAGGAGGGGCCGGGCCGGAATGCCGGCGCGGTCGGCTTCCCTCATGGCGAAGGTAGGAGCTTCCCACGGCTTGGCTGGTCCCTTTCCTGGTTCTCGCTGCTGCTTTAAGCCGCCCCTTTTGCGCCATGAAGAAGCGGCTCTGCGTCCTCTCCAGCGGCGCTTTGCAGGGCGCCTTTCTCCAGCCCCGGGCTCTCCTGCAGCCCGCGGTCGGTTTGCTTGGTGGGCCGGCGGGCAGGGAAGGCGTCCCGCTGTGTTCCTCGGGGCATCGCTTCCCGGCMCTTAGCCTCTGCGGCACAGCGTTTTAAAAAGGACTTTCCTAGCGCTTGTGTTTGCCTGGGAGTTTTTTCCATCCGTAGTCATCTCATTATTCTGATTTTTTTTTTTTCATTTCAAGATTTTTTCTTTCAAGATTTTTTTTTTCATTTGTCAGTGCTTTTTAACAGCTGTCTTGTTCAAAGGCAGACTTCTAGGCCCTACTTTCCAGCTGCTTATCACAAGGTATGTAGGGTGAAAATGCAACAAAGATAATCTTAAGGACTTAAAGATATTGATTACTGTATAAAGAAAACATTCTGTGTATTGTCACAGCTGTGCTGGAGGGAAGATTTTCTGCTGTAGAGATGTATTAGGCCATTAGCTGCAGCAGTCTTGACTTGCCAAGGGTGGTTGGCCTACTAAAAGTTTACTGTCTCTAATATTTAGAATAGAGACTTCATTTGATGTGCTCCAAATTGTGAATATTGCAGGGCTTGTGTCACTCTGTTCTGCACTGATTTGTGGTATAAGCAGTTATGCTGCATGTCTCTAGTGTCAGGCCACAAAAGGTTTTTATGACCCGCTACTCTGATCTTCCACATAATGCAGAGCAGAGAACTTCAGAAAACTTGGTTTTGGAATTAGTTTTGCAGGTCTGCTGTTTGCACTTTTAAACACTGTGCCTTCCCCCATGTCTAAGGATCCCCAGGGCACATTCCAAGATGAGGTGGAGTGGTGTATTTTGCAGCTGGAGACAAATCTCCTTTGCCTCAACCCAGCCCCAAAAYAAGGTATGTTGCCTCCTTTATAGTCTGCAGCTAAATGTCAGCCTCAGTGTTGATTTAGTAGACCTAGAAGCTTTTTGTATTTCTCCTCCCCAATCTGTTTTCTGTTCTTGTTGTAAATTCAAAATTACATAAAACACTGAACTTTAAGAACTATCTGAACTTTATCTGCCTTTCCTTTATCTTGCTTTCCAGTGACTTTTCTTCTCAGTTTTCTGTACTGTTTTTCATATTCTCATTTTCCTGTCTAATTGCCTGTTGTTTGGTTCTGCTACAGATCTGCTTTTGTTTTCCAGTCTTAAGGAAATACTATTTAAGTATGGCTAGCTCTTAGACATGTGTAGGTTTATTTTTGTGAAGCTTGTTCTTCATTGTTCTTGTTTGAAGGAGGAATTACTTGAAAGTTAAAGTCCTTTAAAACACTTTTGAGGAGACTGCAGTTTGATCCAGTCAGTCCAGCTTGTTAATATAGGAAGATTTGTATCCTGCTTCTACCAATGACCAGTACCTAATATTTAGGAGAAAGGTGCAGTTACCTGTTGTAACATGCCTTGCTGAGTGTGTGCTGATGCACCTGAGGATATAGAAGTAATTAATATAAGCCGCCACACAATGCTTGGTCATTAGACCATTTTTTTACACCACTGTCTTGTACTGAGTACATAGGGTCAGGGAGCAGCAAGGGCAGCCTGCTCCCAAATGGAAAGTGAGATGGGAGCCGAACTTAATAACAAGGCAGGCAGGGGCAATGACTTCACTGAAAAGGGGCCTACTCCCCCAGTACCCAACTGCAGGGCTATGATCTCATTGGGATCACGGAGACATAGTGGAATAGCTCACATGACTGGAATGTTGCAACGGATGGGTACAGGCTCTTTAGGAAGGACAGGCCAGGAAGGTGAGGAGGGGGAGTGTAGGGAGCTCTGTCATGGGGTGGGTGAGGGGCTGACTGAGAGCTCATGGGTTAGGAGTAAGGGGCAGACTAATATGCGTGACATTGTTGTGGGTGTTTGTTATAGGCCACCTGATCAGGAAGAAGTAGTAAATGAGGCCTTTTACAGATAGCCAGAAGTAACATTTGCAGGCTCTGGTCCTCATGGGGCACTTTAGCCACCTCGATACCTGCTGGAGGGAGAACACAGCAGGGCACAAGCAATCCAAGAAGTTCCTGGAGAGCATCGATGACAACTTCCTGATAATGGTGATAGAGGAGCCAATGAGGAGAGGTGCTCTGCTGGACTTCGTACTTACAAACAAGGAAGGACTGGTTAGGGATGTGAAGGTTGGCAGCAACCTTGGCTGCAGTGACCATGAGTTGGTGGAGTTCAGGATCCTGAGAGGAGAGAGCAGGGCAAAGAGCAGGATCACAACCCTGGACTTCAGAAGAGCAGATGTTGGTCTCTTCAGGGATCTGCTTGGAAGAATCCTATGGGATAGGGTCCTAGAAGGAAGAGGGATCCAAGAAAGCTAGTTGATATTCAAGGATCACCTCTTCTAAGCTCAAGAAAGCAAAGGTGGCAGAAGACCTGCCTGGATGAACAAGGAGCTCCTGGCAAAACTCAAACATAAAAAGGAAGTATACAGAGGGTGGAAGCAGGGACAGGTAGCCTGGGATGAATATAGGGACATTGTCCAAGCATGCAGGGATGGGTCTAGAAAGGCTAAAGCCCATCTGGAATTTAATCTGCCAAGGGATGTCAAGGAAAGGGTGGATGTACTGAATGCCTTCTTTGCCTTAGTCTTTACTGGTAAGGCTGGCCTTCGGAAAAACCCAGGCCACAGGGACCAAGGGAAAGTCTGGAGAAAGGACAACTTTCCTTTCGTGGAGCAGGATCAGGTTAGGGAATAATTACGCAAGCTGGACATACACAAGTCCATGGGCCCTAATGGGATGCACCCACAAGTGCTGAAGGAGCTGGCTGATGTCATTACAAGGCCACTCTTGGTCATCTTTGAAAGGTCATGGCGATCAGGAGAGGTGCCTTAGGACTTGGAGAAAGCAAGTGTCACTCCAGTCTTCAAAAAGGGCAAGAAGGAGGACCCAGGGAACTACGGGCCAGGCAGCTTCAACTCAGTCCCTGGGAAGGTAATGGAGCCATTCATCCTGGATACCATTTCCAGGCACATGAAGGACAAGAAGGTGATCAGGAGTAGTCATCATAAGTTCACAAAGGGGAAATCATGCTTAACCAACCTGATAGCCTTGGTTGATGCAATGACTGGCTGGGTAGATGAGGGGACAGCAGTGGATGTTGTCTACCTTGCCTTCAGTATGATTTTTTCACACAGTTTCCCCAAACATTCTCATAGGGAAGCTGATGAAGTGCGGGCCAGATGAGCAGACAGTGAGGTGGATTGAAAACTGACTGAATAGCAGAACTCAGAGGGTTGTGATCAGCAGTGTGAAGTCTAGGTGGAGGCCAGTAACTAGCAGTGTATCCCAGGGGTCAATACTGGGTCCAGTACTGTTTATCATCTTCATCAGTGACCTGGATGATGGGGCAGAGTGTACTCTCGGAAAGTTTGCTAATGATACAAAACTGGGAGAAATAGCTGGTACAGCAGAGTGTTGTGCTGCCATTGAGGGGTACTTTCACAGCCTGGAGAAATGGGCATAGAGGAATCTCCTGAAGTTCAACAAAGGCAAATGCAAAGTCCTACAACTAGGGAGGAGTGACCCTATGTGTCTGTACATGCTGGGCACCGACCTGTTGGAAAGCAGCTCTGCCGAGAAGGACCCGGGAGTCCTGGTGGACAGCAAGTTGAACATGAGCGAGCAATGTGCCTTTGGGGCAAATAAGGCCAATGGTATCCTGGGCTGCATTAGGAAGAGTGTTGCCAGCTGGTCAAGGGAAGTGATCCTTTCCCTCCCCTCAGCCCTGGTGAGGCCACACCTAGAGTGCTGTGTCCAGATCTGGGCTCCCCAGTGTAAGAGAGATATGGAGCTACTGGAGCAAGTCCAGCAAAGGGCTACTAAGGTGATTAAGGCAATAGAGCATCTCTCATATAAGGAAAGGCTGAGAGAGCTGAAGCTTTTAGCCTGGAGAAGAGAAGACTTGGAGGAGGGAATCTTATCAGTGTGTATAAATATCTGAAGGGAGGGTGTCAAGAGGATGGAGCCAGACTCTTTTCAGTGGTGCCCAGTGATAGGACAAGAGGCAACGATCACAAACTGAAACACAGGAGGTTCTGTCTGAACATGAGGAAAAACTTCTTTACTGTGAGGGTGACAGAGCACTGGCACAGGTTGCCCAGAGAGGTTGTGGAGTCTTCATCCTTGGAAATACTCAAAAGCAGTCTGGACCTGCAACGTGCTTTAGGTGACTCTGCTTGAGGAGGGGACTAGATGGTCTCTAAAGGTCCCTTCCCATTTCAACCATTCTGTGAGGTGAGCAAAGCAAGCCTATTGATCATAATCAGGTTCTTCCAAGAATCCAGATCACCAGGCAAGTCTGTGGTGATGAGGCAGGTCCAAGGTCTAAATAGGAATTCAAGTCTGCAGAGCAGGATCAAGGCTTGGGTCACTGGGGTACCTGGCCAGGCATGGGCATGGCTCCATTGTTGCTTCAACACAGTTCAGGCAGGGCCAAGCTTCAGAGCCTCAGCTTCAAACAGCCTCAAGTGAAGGAGGGGAGAGCCTCCCCTGAAGCTTTTTCCAGCTCTTTCTTTGTATCAGCTCTTACCAGTGAGCTGGACTTGAATGCAGCTACCTAAACTCCTAGAAGCAGGGGGGGAAATATGCTCAGGACTGTGACAGCTGATGCTATGAAGACATGCCCTACTCTTCTGGGTAGGGTACAGCTCCACTGGGGCTTTTCTGCCTCATGCTTGCAGTGCTGTTGCTTCTTTCCTGCCATGGGACTCCCAGCGTTGGATCTGCAGTCTTCCAGCAAGCTACACCTCGTTTGGAGAGTCCCAGAGAGATACAGTGCAGACGAGAATACATGTGTGCCTGTGTCCATTCCATAATATGAGTTGTGTACATCAAGCTTTTTGGGACTTGAAATGTGTGAGACAAACAATAGAAGACTCTGCATATAAGGAGTTCCCAAACTGGGGCCTTGGGGACCACTCTCATGGAAAAAGAATTGCATTTTTTTAGAGAATTCTCTTTGGCACAAAGAACTGGGATTACAGTGGTGGTATGGCTGGTTTGTGTGAGAGAGTCCAGCTCTTTAGGGTATGCTCACTACTCCATTAGATCATTCCCAGTTTTCCAGAGAAGAGGCAATGAGATAGGCTCTTGGATTTCTTGTTTATTTGGGGGGAAGGGGTGCTAAGCACTCTGTAGCTTCTGCTCCATTGGTAGTACAGTTACTGCAGTTGAAGAGTCTTCACATTTATAATAAACAGATAAGATCTATTTTTTTCCTCTAAGAACATCTCATGTTATTGTTTCAGCTTCTTGGAGTTTCCTTTCAACTGAATGTCAGTCATGGACTAGTAAGGTGTAGTATGAACACAGCTGGAACGTGTTCAGAGGAGACCCTGTCATCAGCATCCTGCAATATAGTCTGTAAGGCCCATCATGACCTGTGTCTTCTCTCTTTTGGTCTTTTTCTTGAATGCAGTAGAAGAAACACAGCACATTCTCAAGGTCCTGCGCTCCCATGAGACCCCCTTGGTGAAGAAGCGACAAGTGATGAACCATGTGTTTGGGGATTATCGACTCAAAATGGCTGAGGAGCAGAAGAGTATGGAGAAAGCAGGTGAGCTTTAACTGTCCCTTCAGGGGATGGTGATATTTGGTTCCTTTCTGAAGATTTTTTTATCTTGTAGCTTTTGACAGGATTGCCTCCCTGTAGCTGTACCTTCCAGAGGGAGTTGCAGTAACAGTGGCCTCCCCATAGTAGGAAACTGGCATATTAATAGAAACATTCTTTTTCTCTCCTAGCTCTGAAACCTGGTGAAGCAGAAGTGCAGCCAGGCAGTGGGCAGCCTTCAGGTAGTGTGGTGTACGGGAAACAGTCTGACCAAATCTCTGAGGCAAAACCAAAGTGGTTCATGTTGTCTGACAACAGCTTCCAATTTGACTTCACACCTTCTGAGATGGACCCAGCAGCAACTGGTACAACTTTGGGAGCAGCTCCTAGTGTCAGTGGTGCTGAGCAGAAACAAACTAATGTAAGAGCCCCAGAGCAAGAGAATTTGAGTGAAGCCTTTAGTTTTGCTGCCTCTGGACAAGAACCCAAGTTTGCTTTCAATTTTACCATCCCAGGTGAAGATCATCCTCTGGTCCCATTAGTTCTAGCGAACCAACCATTAGAGAGTACAGCGGATCATGAAGTGCTGGATAATTCACTGCCTACTGAATCACCTGGTATGCTACAGAGTTCAACCTTGCAGAAGCCTGAGCTGACTCAAACTGCAGATAGTACGCCTGGAGAAGACAGAGGTCATTTCGTGTTAAAGATCCCAATACCAGAGAGTGCTCCTGGAGATGAGACAGTGACAGAGAAAGTAGCAGCAGATAGAGCAGCCCAGAAGAAGAAAAAGAAGAAGAAACAAAAAGCATCTAGCAGTAAAAAGGAAATAGAAGAAACTGAGATAAGCAGGAAGGCAAAGACAGAAGCCGGTGGATGTCAGAATAAAGATGCATCCCATCAGGATGAGACCTCTCAGGTATTTTAATACTGATAGGATCCCATAAATTATAAACACTTCAACAGAAGAGAAACTTGATGTCTATGCATAGTTTAACAGTTAGTACACTGGCACGGAATGCAAGCTGAAAAATAAGGGTTGCTGCTTATTTCTTACAGCAGCTGTTTTCTTCCTCTGCTAGTCAGTTGAGGAACCAAACTAGTAGAAAGGAAATTAATGCTTTTTTATTGTCTGCTTGAGACTTGTGCTGAAACATTATGAGTTTTTGGTGTTGAGACCTGTGGTAGCTAACCTTTGGGAAGCCAGGTGCCACATTTACCTTAGAAAAAAAAATTTAAAAGGCAGGTAACTGTCCTCAGGGCCAAGCTGGGTATCTGGGTGCTGAATCAGGCACTGTACCCATGACTTGATATCAGGTAGGACAAGTTACTCACATTATGCAAATAGCAAAGTTGAGGTGCAGACCTCCCTCCACATGGGATCTGAGACACCAAGATTCTGCTTCTGGTTTTGTCCATTGGTTGCTCTGTGATTTTGGGCGGGTTAGGGGGTTTTTTTATTATTAATGCTTATTTCTCCCATCTGTAAGTTGAACTGACAGCTTCTTTAATATCTTGAAGTCCTGAAGGACTTTCCAGAGAACTGCATCTTCTGAATGGCAGCCAGATGTTAAGTCCATCAAATAGAGACAGTGAGTCACAACTGAATATTTGTTTAGCATTTTGAATTTATCCAATGAAAAACACTATAGGCAAGATCTCACAAAGTCACCAGAACCTGAAATTCTGAGTTAGTCTTGATTTTGTGTGGATTTCTTTTGTGTGGCAACTGCTGCTATCATGTTAGGATGATTTATTTCCTTGTGCTCGCTCTGTTCCATGTTGTATAGCAGTCAGATGACCAGCTGTGGAAGGAAGTGGACTGGTGTGTGGAACAACTAGAACTTGGCCTGAAGACACAAAAGTCCACTCCTAAACAAGGTAATATTCAAGAGAGCAGGGAAGGGTTGCAAGAAACTGAGTGGGAAGGGTTGGCAGACAGAAGCAGTGATGCGGGGGAAGAGCCAGTGCGGAGTCTTAAACTGTGGGTTGTTTGTGCTTCCCACTGCTTCAGTGGAAGAGGCTCTCCGTGCAATCAAGACACTGCGCAGTGACAAGGCTCCGCTAGTGAAGAAGCGTCAAATCATGAGAACTATGTTCGGAGACTACAGGAAGAAGATGGAGGAAGAGCAGTGCAAACAGCTGAAGCTCATGCAAGCAGGTAGGAGATTCTGCATGCAGGGGGAATTGAAGAGGAAAGCAGAACCTCCTTCACTCTCACCCTCCATATAGCTCTGCAGAGTGGGATATAAGGTGACTAAATATCTCTTCTTGCTTTCTTCTCCCCTCTGTAAGCTGCAAAATCTGCCAGGGTCGTGGAAGTGAAGGAAAACATCCGCAAGAAGAACTGCCAGGTCTTGCGAAAGCGCTCTGGAGCTTGCAGGAAAAGCCAAGGTTCAGCAGGATCCCCTTCAGCATCACCCAGGACATCTAACACAGACTCATTCAGATTCACAACTTCCCAAGAAAAGTTTTGCTTTAATTTTTTTTAGGAAAGTTTTAGACAAAAACTGTGGTTAAAAACTATGCCAAATTTTCTGCAAACCTAAGAAGGGTAGAAGGATGCTGTGCAGGGAAAATGTCACTTAGGAATCTCTCCATGTTTCCCAAAGGAAGGATTGTCTTTCAGAGTGTCTTATGTGGAGATGTATAACAGATCTGCTTATTATACACATAACCCCGGTACTCAGTCTACGTAGTAGACCTCTGTCCTCACACTGTAGAAAGACACCTTTTCAAATGATGAGCACAGATTCTGGTATCCAAAAAGCACTGGGCAGTATTTAATCAAATACAATGTGCAAGAGTTCAGGAACTGTGAGGAAAGTGAGTGTGAATCATCTTTGCTCATTCATTTGTCTAACTGACAAGTATAGACTTAGAAGAAAACTGCAGATGCCAGTTTACTCTAGCTTGGGAATGTCAGGGTAAGTGTTTCCAGACAGGGAAAGATTTTTGTTTCTGAAGCCAGGTTCTTGCCAGCTGGGAAGGGTATACAGTCAGTTCTTAAAAAAAGAAGCTTACTTTATAAGTAGCCCAGTGACAACCAGCAGTGACTCAGAGGATAAATCAACTCTGTCCCAAACCTTGGGTGACAGTGAAATGAACTGTGACAGCCCAAAGAATCTGTTGCATTTGATCTGTATTAAATTTTTACTTTCTGGACAGTTGAATATACATCTCCAGTGCCTTGATACTGCTTCAGCCACTGAACCTGTCGCCTGTGTTCATGCAGAAAATCTTTCGCATTCAGTCTTAAAAAGCTGAAGGAACAGAAGGCCTTTAAAAGGAAACATGGTATCAGATGTCCCTAGGGAGCAGTGCTTTCCTCCCTTTTATAGACCAGTCATCCTGTATGAGAAGTGAAGAAATGGAAGTGCAGGCAGATTCCAGGGTGTACTGAAAGACAGTGGTAAAATAGTTTTTTGAAGTCTTTTCCTGCAAATGTTGTTGGCTGCAAAAAAGGAATGTATTTTATTGCTAAGCTCCGATACAGTATCTGCATCTGGAGGATTTATTTTGTTTTAAATATTTAAAATAATGGTTGTTCAAAGGCACAAGGGGAAAGTGAAACTGCATAACATATCTGATAAGGAGAAATATACAGAAGACATAAATAAAGCTGGAAATCAATAGTTTAGTCAATTCTACTTCCTGGTGAGCCCTGTTGTTATTTCGACTGTATGGAACGACACAGTACAGCATTTTTCAGACTTGTTTTGGATTTCCAGGATTTTATATTAAATATGAAAAGGCTGTCCTTTGCAAAATTTTAGTATTTTCATGTTGCTTACTAAGATTTAGTTGCATACTGTATATGGCCTTGGAATTATAGCCATTTTCTTACCTAGCTGCTTATGCAGCATACATTTGAGAAACAGTGATTTTCTTCCCCATGTTGTTTCAGGTAAAGTTAGAGTTGATAAAACATTATAAAATCTTATGCTTTGAGAGACTGGGAGAGTATTCTGGGAAGCATTTGTACATGATTGCCTTGTTCTTTAGGCATTCACAGCTAGAATAAAGATACTGCTGAGGTGGACCTTTGGTGTAACATAATCCAGCCAGTTTTGTGTTCTTACCTCTGAAGAGGACAGGGAAAAATGTCTTCATAATACATGAGAGGCTCTTGTGTTTTTCGATAGGTCTTCCCATAAGGCTGACTTGCAAAGCCAACCCATTCCTTTATTCCTTTAATGGTACTTCAGTATTGGAGGACTTGGAAGGGAAATGTTCATCAAAGTGATCTTTTATAGCCCTGAGTATCATGCTTGACCTGGGGACCTGAATGCAAGACCCGGATTAAGCTGGGACAATTTCATAGATAGGATGTGTGATGTTGGAGAAAACATTTTGCCTTTCTGTCAGCTCTCTATTTGTATAGTCAAGGTGATGCTGCCTGCACTTTTGACAGGCATATCAAAGTTAATTCCTAAATGATTGTGCCTTGAAGAGGCAACAATACAATATTTTGCATCTGTGATTACAGCAATCTTTACCTCACTCTTAAGCTTTGTAATGTTTTAAACTTCTTTGCTCCATTATCACTCATTTAGATCAAAAGGAAACAAGCAGTGTATATTAGAAGTTAGCAAATGTCCCTGCTTATCAGTTCATTCCCCCTTCATAGGAATCATGACACAATCTTAATTACATTTTTTAGAAGTGTTTCCTCTTTTTAGCATTGTTTTCATTTGGATTTCAATGACCTCTCTTACTAGAGCAGCATCAGGTCTGGATCAGGGCTTTGCTGTACTAGTTACTGTAATCCATGCGGATGGAGGTATGATCCAGGCCCTAAGGCATTAATGGTGTATGACAATGAGGGAGAAAGGATATCTGCTTGAAGTTCTTTGTTCCAGTGTTCTTAATATGGTGGAAAATAAGTGCACTTCTGACCTGCCTGTCTTTTCCTCCTAAGCTTTGTGCCGTGCATTTGGGGTCAGTGTAAAAGGGATGACTATGATTTTTACTATATCTCTTTGGTGACTGTCCACCTAAATCTAGTGCAGCAGTTCCAGGCCCAGGCTTGTAGGCAGCAAACTGTTTACAAGTTCTTCCAGCATGGATGTGACCTCAGGAATGAGCTAAAGGCAAGGCAAGACTGGAGTGCAGAGTACAACAGTGCCTCTACAGCATAATTTGCTTGATAGCATTGGTCTTGAAAAAGTAAAACTTGAGGATCAGCTTTCTAAAGTGAGTAATGGGATCAGAAAATGCTATATCTTTTTTCAGACCATTCATCCTAGCAAAGCAGAGGAAAAGTGTCACTTCTGGGAACAAAGTAAAAAATTTTGGAGTTGGTTCTGTGGCATGTTGAGCCCAAGAATGTTTTCACGCAGAGGCAGCAGAAATCTGGGTGTGCTCTCTGCCCCTTTTAGGCTTGGCACCCTCATCTGTAAAAAGATCCCCTAGCAAAGGTTAGGAAATGCAATCCTATTCCAGACAGACCCTGCCTCCGAGGGGGAGAGAGCAGTGCCCATGGCCAGCCTCTCCCCTCGTGGATTGGCCCCATCTTGGTGGCTTCTCGTCCCTACTTGGATTTTGGCTGTTAACCTCAATGCTGGGAGCTAATTGGTAAGTTTTTTCAATCCTTTCCATTGGGGTTGGTCGGTGGAAATGGATTTATTGGTCCCTGGGCTGCCCAACGTCTGCTTGAAGTAATCTGGGGGGCAGAGTCACTGAGGAACAGCATGCAAAGGATCTCCAAGGGATCCCTGCAAAGTTCAGCTGAAATTACCTCCTGAGTCCCAGCAGCTGCTTCTGCTGGGGCTCCCTCTCCCAAAGCCAGCAAAGAGAGAAGGAAGCCAGCAGAATTGGTCTTACTGAATCTGTAACTCAAGTGACCAGATTCCCTTCTGTCACTTAATTTTTTTTAAAAGTGCTGAAGGTGGACTGTGGAATCAGCATCTAATGACCCCTAAAGGATAAAATATTTTATCTTCCTTAGGGGAGGAAAACCCCAATCCTAATTCATCTTTTGTTTGAATTAGAAAGAAGAAAAGCTTACCATTTCAAGCAAGACAACAATTCAAACATTAGAAAAGAAGAGTTATTATTTGAAGGGTAATAAACATTGGACCTGCAGTTCCTTAGACTGTAACTGCAAAGTGCCTTACACCAGGATTTTCCAGGAGTCCCTGTCTCTGAAGATACAAAGTGGTTACAGCTGGTAACAAAAAAAAGGAGAAACAGTGGTATTTTAATAGCATAAGGAGCTGGAACAGATGATCTTGTATCTTTCTGCTGAAGCTATTTTACTCCAAGGAGGAAGTAATTTTATTTTCTTTGCTTAAAAATTTTTGGTGTTCACTGTTTGTGCTGCTTGCATATTGAGACCTGAAGGAAGCTTTGTAAGTCACACTGCTTTAAAAAAAATAAAAATTGAGCTTTGACATAAACTACCAAACTGCTTTCATTACTAACAACAATCCTTTTCTGTGGATGCTGAAAACTGGGAAGCACTGAACATCTACTGTATTTGGCATCTACTATATTTGTCTTTTTTACCTTTAAGTACATCAACAGGCACTAGCCCCTTGGTATCTCACCACCACAATGGAAGAAGTCTGGGTTGTGTATCTGTGCCTGATCTTGCTTATCGTGGTGCTTATTCTAATGAAGCATAACCCACATTTGGAAGAGGCCAAGAAGGAGAGGGAAAGCAAAAGCCCCCCACCATCCTCTTCCTTTTTTCCCAGTACTGTTGGCAAACAGCTGGAGCACACCCAGGAAGAGCTGGAGCACTATCTGGAGAGGCTGACCCATGTCTTGTTTGACTCAGAAGCTAGGAAAAGGGATGGCCACCATGATCAGAAGTCCCACCACCAGCAGCACAGAACCACTGATGTTACATCTGAAACTAAAGAGCATTCAGGGAAGGAGGCAGCATATTCTCAGTATCTGTCGAGCCACACAAGGGTTCAGGTATGAGGCCTCTAAAGAATTTCAGACTCAGCCAGACTTAGAGCTCCTGGCTGAAGTAGTGAGTTCTGTTGAAATATGTATTCCATGAACTTGGATGGGAAGGGGGGTGGGGGGGTGGGGGGATAAAGTACCTCACTATGTTGAAGTATGATACTGAATTCATACTTTTGCACTGTGTATTTCAACATTAAGCAGTCATTCAGACATAGCTGCATGTGGCATGAGTTGTATGTATGATGCTAATGTTGCCATTATCATCTATGCATGTGTACATATCTATATGGTAAATTACATTCCTTCCTCTCTTATTAGAAACTGATATCATTTTTTACTTAAAGAAATAACACGGCAGCTCTTTGCCTGTTACAAATCTACCCACTTTCACCACATAAAGTAGCGTTTTGCAAGTTTACTCAGCTAAGGATCTGGCCCAGCAGGGTACAGGAGCTCTGCAGGCACCTATCCAAGCCAGTCGTGTATATGCAATATGAAGCCTTTGGAAATACTATGTTGTTTTTCTGTTGGGTGTGATGATCATGCATATTGCACTCTGAAAACACGAAAGGCACTATTGTCAGCCTGCAAAATTCGTCTTGCCTTGGCCAAGGCACTTCTTTAGGGAATGAAACCAGATGCATGCCTTTATATTTTTATCGTTATCCTCATCGCAATACAGGAGATTTTGCCCTTGAGATGACAGAGTTTTATGGCAGTTGTGCAAGGCTGTGTTACATATGGTAGCAGCTGTTTGTATTCTTCATTCTTGAGACAGATATCTTGCAGTGCCAATACCCCACTTCAGCAGTGAGCAAGTTCTAGGCTCAAGGTGGGAACTCCAATACAAAGCCTTCACCTTAGAGAGGATAGGAGGCCTGGGTGTCGATAACTGCTCCCTGCCAAAGAATCGCGAGACAGATCTTCCTTTCTTAGTGAATAAAGCATTACAGCCTTTTCAGTGAGCTATGCAGTTGGCTGAGTCCGTTTTACATTCTGAGTCTTCAAGAGCTGCCTGAGCTATTTAGGAGAATCGATATATCCAATTGGAGGGAGGGGAGAATATACAAAATGTGAGACTATGTTGTGCAGAATATATGGCAGAGGGAGTAATTCACGTGATTATTTATCTACTGGCATATTTCGTTTGCTGAAGAAGGTGCTATTAGTGCTATTAGTTTTACTAGATCTATTGCAGATCAAAAAAAAGAAATGGTTTCGAAAATGGATCATATTGCAAAGTAACAGCATTAGTTTATTTTCTTTTTCTACTGTTATTACAGCTGACTATATTTGTACAGTATGAACTGGGAAGAAAGTGTGCTGTGGTCACTATTTTTATACAATTTAAAGTGGTGCTATTTAGCTTCAGTGATCACTTGCTCAGAAGAAATTGTTATGTTTTTTTCACAGACTTGATGCAGCAGATCATCCTTGTCTGGACAGTTGAAAACATTAATATAAGCCCCTCTTTTGTGCAAAATCAATGGAAATCATGCAGAAGCATAGTAGCAGAAATCATCTTTTGCTGTTGCTCGCTTGTTTTTTGGGAGTAGTAAGAAAGAAGTTGCAACCTAAACAAACACTTGTCATAACTTGTCAAGAATGAAAGGCCTAATTCTGCTCCTGTTGAAGTAAAATGCATAACTTTTCAACTTTGCTTGGAAGCAGGTTAGTGCCAAACTGTCAGGGTTTTTGTTTATTGGTCAGGCAAAATGTAAGCGTTAGCATAGTTTCAGAAACTGTATAATGGTTAACAGGGTGTACTGCTTGATGGAGATTCAGTCAGTTCAGAATCTGATTTATGTGTCACCTGAGCACAAGAATGTGTGGGTACGTATGAAGGCATTTGGGCCTCTGTCCCAGGTGAAGGAAGGACATTGCTGCTTTTGTTCAGGGAAGGGGTAGCCTTTTTTTTTTCTTTTTTTTTTTTTTTAAGTTTACTTTGAGCATTTTATAACTCTTTTAAAGCATACAGGTTATTTGAAGGTGCCAAATTAGGTTCTCTGGAAAATGAAATCCTCTGTGTTGTCTAGAAGAGAGAGGCTGGCTTGCTAAAAGCCATCCTTAAAGCTTCTGTGTGTCAGTCTTATTCTAAACCAGCCACATCCAGGATCTCTGTTGCCTTTGCCTGCCCAATTCTGAGAAAGCGGCAGCTCTGTTGGTGCTACTGTGCAAGAGAGGAGTGATATAAAACCTGTTACGGATGGGGAGAGAGAGAGAGAGAGAGAGAATGCCACCCAGCTGGACAAAGATGTTCAAGAGCAAAAATCTATGGAAGTTCAGAATAATATAACTAGTATTGGCAAGAAACCTCTCAGATTTTTCAGAGGGCATGGAACTTGAATGGACTTTGGATCAAGGCACTGTTGGCCATAGTTGGTTAGCTGTCAATGTAGACACCTTCAGTTATTCCATCTTCCTCCAGGGAAGGCTGTTTTGCCTTGCAAAACAGATGCTCAGAAGGAGCTAGGTTGGTGGGTGATTGGGGGGTTTTTTTTGTAATTCATTGCACACATCTAAGCATTTGCCTAGTATGATAAAATCCCTATTTTCCTATGTATTTCTATTTGTTTTTACACATGGATTTATTAAATGATGTAAAAATAATTTCCAGATTTCCTCTGCTTACCCACTGACTCCCTGTTCTCATGCAAACTGAGTAGTCCACTCATTACAGCCAAAACAGGAGCAAATAAATGGATTCAGACTTAACAGTAAAAAGTGTGGGAGGGCGGGATGGGTAAAGGCAGTAGGTGTGACACACTAGTAAGCAGATTATTTAGGAAAAAAGTACTCAACAGGTTTCCCACTTCTTTAAACTTGATTAGAACAGGATTATTCAGGGGCAATGAAAAATGAATGGGGACAGATGGCAAAGAGGTGTGGGCCTCCTACACACTGGAAAAATAGATTTTCAGCCAACCTAAGGTATCATGGGTGGTAGAACACATGTGCCTTTTAGGACAAGGCAGACGTGGGAAATCTTAAACACAGCCAAGGATCTAGAAAACCTACAGGAGTCCATGCAGTAGCGAAAGCTAGTGCTGTACCCCAGCTAATCATGAGCTGAGAGCTGCTTGGCTGAGTACTGGTGTACGCTTCGTGACAGTGAGAATTCGGGTTCAGAATGAGCATGTCCAAGGTTGTCCATCAGTCAATGGCTGTGAGAGATACCAGCTGTGTAAATCTGTAGTAACTTCCTTGACTCTAATGGAGTGAGCCCTGATTTGTTGGAACTGAGACCAGAATGGGAACCTGTGTCTGCGTATGCTCTGCCAGACGCAGGCCATGAGGTTCAGTGAAACCAGTTCTGCTGGAAGTGACTCTCGTAGTCAGTAATCTCTAGCACTATTCTTAACCTGAATATCCTTTTAGTTTACCCATGGAAATTCTTGTGATAACATGTCAGTGCTAATACAGCTGTTAATCATGTAAGCTTGGCATTTGTTAACACCAATAGGCAGAACTGCAGGGAAAATTAGTTAGTATTTATATACACAAGGTTGTCTTCTGTGATACAGTACTGGGCCTTCACGCTTTTCCAGATCTGGCAAGAATGACAGGCTTTCTCTAATCTATTCCTGATGGCTTTTGGGTTGTATTAATTATGCTGCAAGAGGCTTTACTGCTTCTGCTAGCTAGAGCTCAGTCCATCATTTAGCCACCTACATAATATTCAGAAACTGTGAATAACTCGGTCGTATGCTTAAATGTCTTTGTGGATCTCATACTGCAGCGATAGACGCCTTACATGAATTACCTAAGACAAGATTACTGTTGGGGTGTGTTTCTGTAATCTCCTCAAGGCCTGCCATCATGCTGCTTTTTAGGTCTGTGTTGTAGCTGTCATTTTTTTTAAGGATATAGGTTTCTAGGCAGAGAGACTATCTTTCATTACACGTGTAGTCATCTAAAGAAGGGCTTGCGTGTCTGAAAGCTTCTTTGCTTTTTTTCCAGCTATATCGTCTGGTCTAGCAAAAGATATGCTGTCTCCCACATTTGTGTTTCAGGGTGCACCTGATCAATATAGTTCCTTACAGACTCACAGAATAGCTGAGGTTGGAAAGGACCTCTGCAGATCATCTAGTCCAACTCCCTTGCTCAAAGCAGGGTCAGCTAGAGTAGGTTGCCCAGGACTGTGTCCAGTCAGGCTTTGAAAATCTCTATCTGGATACTTGAATATCTCTCAATACTTTGAATATCTCTATTTAGATACTTATACATCCTCTAACATTGTTTTTCCTATAGAAATGCTCAAATATTACCATGTGCAATTTCTTTTGAAGTCTCTTCTTATATCCAGATTCTCTTTCATCTTTGTATTCTGATCCAGCAGCACCTAGATATCTCCCAATCCCATAACTCCTCTAGCACACACTGTATCCCCAGGGAAGCTTTTTAGGCAGATACCAGGATGTGCATGTGAAAAGAGAAGTTTAATGTTTGTGCTTCAGCCTTGGCTTTGATCAGGCATGTTCCAAGTAGCACATGAAACATGGGAAACTTCTCTTTTAATGTAAGCAGGTGATTCTGCCCTGCTTTTCCATGCTATTAAGGAGGCCTAGGAGGTTCTGGCAAGATGAGCAGAGGTTCTGTGGCTGCTTATCATAAGTAACAAGCATCAGTTTACAGGTGCAGAAATTCCTTTTCCTTGAATCATTCTTCTTAACTCAGCTGCTGGTGACATTTAAGCAACAGCTCTATTTGTAGTCTAACAGATTAGGATTCTTTAATTCACAGGATTTAACTTCCAGTTGGTGGAAAAGCTAATTACAACACAGTCTTCATGTAATCCACAAGCCCAGTAAGAATCCAACATGTCCCAGCAGTTTGTAATATCAGCTAGCAGTCAGCAATGCAGATGTGTGTTGGTCAGCCCCATTTGTTAGAAGAGAAGGGACTGATATACACTAAAGAGGAGCTGGAGAAGAAGAAAATGCATTTAAGCATTTGTGCTTTGTTAGACAGCGTGTAGGAATTTTTTGTGGACTTGCTGTCCATGAATTGATAGAACAATATTCAGAGAATAAGTAAGCAGGTGAATATTGTCATCCTGCACACATCGCCATTTTTAGGCTTGTTGAATGATTTCCAGTTTCAGTAGTGGATGTAAGATTCACATTAAAGAAGATAGAAGGAAGGGTATAAGATGACATCAAAATTAGCAGGGATATTGAATGGCAAAAGACAGAAATTTATGTTCCTCTGTAGAACTTTGCTCTTGAAAGTCTGTCCAGACTGGAAGTTTCCCAGAGTTCTGCCCCAGTTTTTAACAATTTGAGGACTTTGTGCAAATAAATTTCAGCCTTTGGGATGTTCATAAGCTGGCTGTACTGCATATGTTATCCATTTGTTATCACCATTGTGCTGTGCGATGAGGCATTTTTAGTTGTGTGGCATTTGCTCACAGAGCTGGGTTAGTTGAACTGAAGAAAAAAAGAGAGGATATGATCAACTCAGGAAGATATTTGGTTCTTTGAGAAAAAGAGCAGAAACAGTTTATGTTATTTTGGGGAAAACTAATGAATGTTTTGAAGAAGCCTGGGCAACTTCCAGTGTTTCCTTTCCTGACATGTTTCATGTAACTGCCAAGCACTGTTATTGAATGTGCTAATCTGCCACTTTTTTGCCACCCACTCACTGCAGACCTTTTCGCTGTTTACTCTCTCATGGCTGTGGTTAGGAAGGTCAATGCTGAAGCACCTGTGTTATATCTGCTGTAATCAATTTGGGGAACATTTCAGTACATCTGTCCTTTGACTGTGGTTCTTAAAACATTACTTTTTAGTGGCCTTTACAGATCTCCAGAGACACAATGAAAAAAAGAGGTGGCAGGTGCAACAGAAAATGACCATAAACAAGCAAGCAACCTCTTAACATAAGAAAAGTCAGCATGGTTTCATCCTTGAAGCTAGCCAGGCCTACCAATGCTCTGTATCAGTTTGTCCTGCAAGCTCTGCTCTAGAGTAGTGGTGTTCCCAGGCTTTGATAGATAGGCGTCTGTTTAACTGAGAGGAAATTTTGATCACTGTGTTCTCTCTACTTTACTCAGTGTTACCAGATCTGGAACAGGATCCCTGCCAACCTGTTAAGGTGAGCAGAAGTGACCTCAGGAGTATTCACACTATCTAACTTCAGGCATTTAACTTAGGTGCCCCGAATTGCCTTTGGGAGGTACCAGCCCCTCTGCAGTGACTGTATAAGGTGATTTGGAGCACTGAAGTTAGGAGCAAAAATAAAATGCTTAAAGTAACTTCAGTTAATGGTATCATTAACCATATACCAACCGTCTTCTATTAGCTTGCCTCTAGCATGCAGCGCTCTGCTGAGCTATTGGCATTCGCACTGAAAGACAGATCAAGAGATGAGTGTGCAGACCTGCAGCTCAGGAGTGGAAAAGTGTTCAGTGACACCATGCCTTGGGGTGCCTTTGAGAGTTTGGGCCTAAACCTTTAACTTGTCTAACTATAGACATCTGTGGGAGGAGAATTCCTGTGCTCTAACTTAGGCACTTAAAAGTTAGCCATCTAAAGCCTGACCTAGTTAACTGTGGCTCCCTCTGTAATCAAGAGAGAGAAACAGGCATCCTTGGAAGACAATTCATTTCATCCCATCAGCATCTCAGATCAGATGGATTGCTCAAGCTGGGCAATATGAGTCCCATCCCTCTCTTTATGGCACAGTGTAGAGTGGTTTAGAGGTAACAGAGCTGGTGGTGAAAACAAAAGCAGTGCAGATGTGTTGGAATGGTGCTCCACTCACACCAGTTAGCCTAGCTTGTTGCTTAAAACAGTTGCTAGATTTTAAGATTTTGCTTCACTATTTTCAGCTGACCCTTATAGAAGGTTCTTTTCCCCATTTCCTAGGCTCCACAAACTCTCACGATGGGCAAAACTGATTAGTGTATCTGTACAACTGGTGTGACCCACAGCCTAATAAAGAAATAGGAGTCTTCCCATTAATTTCAGGGGCTTTGGGAAAGACTGCTGCAGTCCTGGAAAGAGTTCATCTTAGTTGACCCCAGTTAAACAAATTAACAAATAGATTAACAGATTAACAAATAAATAGTTTAGCCTTAAAACAAGATAACTGTCATTTGGCTAGAGAAGTTCTTGTGATTATTCTATGGCATAAAGGCAGTACAGAAGTTGGCCTTTAGTGTCTCATGTTAGGTTTCTGCTCTAAACTGATAATAGTACAAAGAGAAATCTCCTTAAGAGAAGAGTTATAAGAGCTAACATCCTTGTCACTGATTTCAGAAGGAAACATTGCAGTTTTGTCATTTTTTCTTTGTGTATTAATGCATGTTTATATTATCACAAGCTCCTGAGCTATTGCTACTTGATGCATTTTTCCTTATCAGCTGAGCTTTCTGCAACTGCAGTTAAGAGTTTATTAGTTTAAATTACCCTGATGTAAACTCTGTTAAGCTGTGGTAATGCATTTGCATTAGACTGTTCAAGCAAATTCTTAGTTCTGGAGGAATCTTTCTCAAAGTCAATTATGTTTAAAAATACACTTGAGTAGGTGCCTGAATATCTCAGGAAATTGTACATAGAGAGTAGGTAGCCTGCAAGTGGATGCCTTAAATATCAGTCAGTTGATCGTGATGAAACACTCTTGTATCTGATTTTCCAGTGGCTTCTATGACATCTTTTTTATCACAGTCCAGTTGTTAGGAAACACATGTTCTTACCTCGATTTGGTACTTCTGAGAGTCTTGGCACAAGCTGTGGAATAAGTTGTTGTCCATGTCATGCCATTTTTGTAGAACACACGAAGGATTTTGGTCTCTGAGACTGTTGATCTTTGTACCTTTAAACAAACACCACATTCAGTTTAGTTTTAGAAAGCATGAATCTAAATTTCAAATGTGTCTGGTAGAAAGACAGATGAAGAGAGTGTGATAAAGTCTTTAAAACCTGAAGGACACAGAGAAGGTGAGTTGGGAATGACTGGGCACTCTTTCTCCTTCCCCACAAGAATGTGCGTTAGCCAACAACAGTACCAAGCATCAGATTTAAAACCAAGAGCAGCACACACAGAGTGCATAGTTTAATTGTGAGTTTCTGCCAGCAAATGATGTGGACATCAAAAGTATTAATTGTTTTCTAAAGGATTAAACACATTCATAGAAGTTGGGTCTATGATGGGCACAAACACACAGAGAGAAGCAGCCTGTTTCATGCTCCCTCTTAAGTTTTGCTGCCAAACTAATTGTCCTGCATGTCCTTAGTTTAAAAAAAAACCATTACCTTGTATATGTTGCATCTTGGATTCGGACTTAAAAAGACTCTTCAGTGTCCACCCTCCCTCAGAAACTGGGATAGTTAAAAAATAGATTGTTTCATAGGCTGAATGGAGGCAGGACAGAGCAGATGTGCTGAACATTTAGCCTTTGGTGTCCTGCCAGATGGGAAGAGCTTCTCCAGTCCTAGCAAACATATAAGGTGAACTCTCAGATAAAACAAGACATTTGTTTCAGTCAGCCTCACTTCTGACAAACTAGGTTTCAAAATCTTCTGGCCATCAGAAAGGAATCTGGTATGGTTGCTAGCTGTCCAAATCTCAGTAATTGAGCAGTGATACTAACACTTACAGTGACAGATTTACAGGTGATCATATATCTATTTTCAAGTCTGAAACAGCTGAAGGGCCTTGTGAGAAATGTTGATGCATTACAGAGGGCTTTGAAGGAGCACACAGGCCTACAGCAAGATGTGGAACCAAGCTGGGTTAAACCCTTTGAGGGACCGTTATAAGTCTAAAGGTAGATTTCCTAGACATGATAATGACTTTCTTCTTCCAGTAGGCCAAAGATACTGTATTCTTGAGACTGATCAGGGCTGTGGTGGGATTGAGCTTCCAGGATTTGGGAGCTGAAGGTAAGGGAATATTTAATATGCAAGTCTTTTTAAGATTCTTGGTCTTTGCCGAGTAGTATTATGGTCAAGGCTTAGCAGTTCCTGGTTATTTTCCCCACTCTTCCAGTTGCTCTTGGGTAAGTCTCAATGTAGGCTTTATTTTGAGGAACACTTTGAGGCTGCCCTCAAGAGCAGATTCCCGAAGAGCATAGCATGTTCTTCAGGCAGTCTCTGAAGGGCCATTTGGACACTACTAAGCATATGCTCACAGCTTGCTTATGGGCCATCTACAAAGCCTCAAGGCACGGGAGGTAGGCAGGCTGGGGAGTACGCTATGCTCCTAGCAGACACAACCTTAGCCTGCCTTCTGAAAATGAAGCCAATTCTTCAATACTTCATTTCAAAAAGCCCTAAGGAAAGGGCAGTGTGGGGCTGCAACAGGCAAGAAGAGAAAGAATAAAGGCTCATCTCAGCCTGTTAGCTCTTCATACATCAGATGAGAAAAGTGAATTACCAGGACTTAATGAAAGCCTGCGTGCAGAGGCAAAGATGATCGTTGCAGATGCTGGGGCTGTGGAAGGAGCCTAAGGTGGCCAAGACAGAAAAGGAAACAGAAAAAGGTCCTTCCTAAGAAAAGGTGAAGTATGCCTGTGGCACATAGAGTTTGAGAAAGGTGGTGTAGACATCCAAGAGATGACGCCTTGGCAGAGACACCAAGATAAATCATTAATATAAAGGTAATGGGTGGAAATCAAGAGACCCTTTGGTTTGGTTCAGAACTGATGAGTGGAGGGTGCTGGCATGAGTGCTTCTAGCAGGACTTGGAAGAAAAGAAGGTAAGACAATGTGAGTATAGAGCAGGTGAGAGGACTGAGGAACACAATAGAGCAGTAAATTGGAAAAGCAGATGGATATGAAACAAGAACAAGCGTGTACCTGAGGAAGAATGAAAGTATCTGGGGGGAGAAATATGGGATGAGAGGCTGATGAACAGGTGGGCTCAAGTGTCCAGGAACAGAGAGGAAAATGCAAATGTGATGGTTGAGCATTGTGATGTGGAGAGGACAGAACATGCCCAACAGTTCCTATCAATTCTTTCTCCAGAACTGTTAGATTCTGAAGTAACAGAGGAGCAAACAGGACAGGGAGGTTCCTGAGGAAGGAAGATGTTTAGGAATGGATTCAGGAGAAATACATTTGTTTGGGAGAGATGTAAGCTGAATGAACAGTCAAAAGACAAGAAAGGAAGGAGGGAAAAACATAAAGGCAGAGCTAGTCAAGGAGAATGGGCTGTCAGTACTGGTTTCATGAGGGCTGGGAGAGAGGAATCATAAGATGAATTTGGGTAGTCATGAGACAACAGGGGTGGAAGGAATGAGTTATGAGTAGCTAACTGAACTTCTCCAGGCTGAAAGAAGAGGCTTGAAGGCCATCTAAGTAATAGAAGACTGGACAGGAAGCTGTTAAGTCCAGACAACTTGCAGGGTGAGGAGAGCAGAACAGGCCCAGAGAGGTGATAGGAGAACAGTGAGAAGTGATCAGGAAGAAACTCAGGGAGGAGAAGCACCAAAAGGTGGTGAAAAACTCTGTAGCTTTTAATAGAACTTGTCAGATAAGCTGCAGAAACCATCGTGTACATGCTTGTAGCACACTGAAAGTGTGAAAAGCTGGATGTTAGCTTAAATCACATTTTAAACTAAGTCATTTTTGCTTTGCAATCAATATGTACTTAGCCAGTTACCTTGGCTCCGCTGACTGTTAATGTGTCAAGATGTAGTAATATGATCTCTTGCAACCATTAAGTCCAAGGAAGGATGGAGCAAAATCACTGCTTGCATTTGACTGTGTCCAGTGGCAGTGGCATGTCCATGGATGCCAGTTCCCTGGCAGGCCAGAGCCTGAGGCTGTCTACTCTGGGTTAGATGCCCTTTTGAATTTAGCAGGCAATTGTCTGTGAGAGCTGGGCAGCAGCTGCACCTGCATATCATCCCATTTATTATAGCCTGCTGCATGCAATAGAAGCGATAATCTCAGGTGTAATGGCCTGGCAGCTGGCATCACTGTGGTTCTCCTGCAAATTGTTGGCACCCAGGTGGAGCTGGCTGTTCTGAATTCAACACTAGCAGTATTTCAGACCCTCTGGCCAGCTCTTACTGACTGCTGTAGTTCAAGTTTTGATCTCAAAACCTGGACTCCCCCTGCCAAATGGATGCTCCTGCAGTTTCTGTGTGGCTACATCTGTGGGCAATACTTAACTGCGTCAGTGGAGCTAGCAGGAAAACCCATAGCTCTGCTGTCAAGGACTGAAACTTGTCTCTTGGTTGAAACCTGTCCCTGTCCCAGCATCTTCCTCATGTGCTGCAGTTGCTAGCTGTCTTTGAGTGGTGTTCATGGGGTGTGTGGCCTCCCAGCAGGAGCCAGGAATCTTGGACTCCTGCTCCCACTAGCAGGTTACTGCAGTATATGGACTGTTTGACCAGGACAATATTGAGTTACAGTCAGGCCCCTGCAGGAATGCAGGATCGTGCCAGTGTGCCCTGTTCAGATATCCAAACCAATGGCAGGAGCTGCTGGCAGTCTTTAAACCAGATAGGTCAAGTTAATGTCACACTGCACCTTTGCCAAAAGGAACGCTTCTGAAAGCATGGTCTGGAGGAGCTGGATATATGTTTCCCACCTGTTCTGTATTTTTCCATTCCTTTGTTCAGTTGTTCCCTCTCACAGCTCAGTGCTAACCTGCTGGGAAAGCGTCAGGTTTTGGATGCTGGAGGGCAGTAGTTAAGGCCAGATAAGCCAACCTTTCCCTTGGGTTGCTCACATGGTCTCTTTTGGTTGTTTGAAGCCCCTGACTGCTATAGGATGAGTGATGAAGTCAAAAGACACCTCTGGAGGGCAGGCAATGCACAGCAAAGAGCCCACATAAGCAGATCAGCAGCAAGGCCTGCCTTTAGGGAGGTCAGCATGCTGAACAGGAGTTTTTTCAGCTCAAAGGTCAGTCCCTGATCAGCTGCTCAGGCTTGCCATTTCAGTAAGAAACATGAACCCTTGCACCAGGTCCCATACAAGGAAACCTAGTAAGTCACAGCTGTGCTTGGAGACAAAAGCAGCAGGTTACCAGGAGCTTTTCTGAGTTCAGAGAGATTCATTGTACGAGCGTGCTAAGAGTAATCCCGAAGGGTGCCTGCTCTCTGCAAAGCCCTCTTTACAAGCTGCCTCTGAAAGGCAAACAAGCTGTTAGCAACAGCATCCAGGCAGCTGGGCTCACAGCTGATCCAGTATAGTTCATACACTGGGAAAAGAATCTAAAACCAACTTAATACTAACGCTAGCTTAAGAGTTCAGAAGTCACTCCTGTCCTAAACACTGGGTCATAGCTCTGGTGGGGAGGTTTGCTGACAGTCTGAGGGATGGTCTGTGCCGGCAGTGCTATTTGCAGTCACAGAGAATGAGACAAGCAAAGGGAGCTGCCTGACTTCAGCCAGCAGACCTGCAAGGTGACTACAAGCTCCTGCATCTCTCTTGCTCCTCCACAACTCTCTTCCTTAAGTCATATTCATTTACAAGCTTACAGCATGGACATGCAAGGCATAGTAGCCCAGAAGAGATTTTTGTGATTGATTAAAATATGATTTCTGCACTGCTTTCAGCTTCTTTCTACCCAAGGCATGAGACTTTTTGAGCTGGATCATGTGTTAGGCAGGGGAAGGACAGTGGGCACACCAAGCTGTGTGATGGGAGAGGAGCCGCAGTGGGAAGCTGTCGGTAACAGAAGATGCAAAAGATAATGGCAGCACATGATTGACAGGACCTGCACAGGAGCAGAAAGGATCACTTGCACTTGAGTTAAATCAAATTATGATTTTGTTGTTCTTTGCTCTTTACAGCTAAAAATAAAGGGATCTTTATTGTGATTTTTGAAGCTTCTTTTTAATTTTTTTCTCTCTCTCCATTTTCTTTTTTTTCCTAATAGTTAAAATCAGATTCCATTTCATGGACTCCTTGATATGATTTCCTGTGTTATCCCAAATAGCAAATACTCCAGTGCCTGTGGGATCAATGTGGTCATTTTTTCCACTGAGAAACTCTGTGAACCCCTAAATAAATTCATAACATCATTTGGCCTCACTTTCCTTTCCTACTTCATCTTCCTCTATATACAACATGATTGCTGATTTTGATATATTAGAAAATGCTATGCAGTGTATTCAGGTATTTATGTTCATCATTCAGCTAGAATTAGGAATGTCTCATCTGGCATTATAGACTCTAGTTAACAGAGTGGGCAGATTCCCATTTAGCCTCTGCAGCCAGGATCTGCTCTTTTGATGCGGGAGGGTGAGATCCATCTCCTGAAGACCTCAGAGTGTCTGCGGGCAGCTCTGATGGGTGCAGCTGCAGGAGAGGGCAGCATCTACTTAAGTGGGTCTGCAGCGCCTACAGCTAACGTGTCATAATGGTTTAAGCCTTTAGTATAAAGAAATCTCTAATATTTGGCTGCTCTGAATATATCACTCATAAGATCTTTAAGGATTTGTTCATTTGTAGATTTGGTGGCAGCTTTGTTCTTCATAGTTACTCTGTGTGCCTGTCAATCACATTAGCGATGTCTTTTGGAAGGATGAACTGCGGCTCTTCTCCTTGCTCTTTTTCGCAGACTCTGGAGCAAACAATGCCAGTTTGCCCAGTCACCTCAATGTTGCTTTTTTAAGGAAAAAAACATGAGGCGAAGGACTTAACTCTTGAGGTGGCTGTGCAGCAGCATAACTGAAGGACTTATACTAGATGGGATGGAAACCACTTTGCCGAGTGGTCTGGCTGAAGCCTTGGTGTGGCTGAAGACAGCAGGTTCTGGTGTTTGCGAGCAGGAGGGCACCAGCTCTGCCTCCATGGTGTTAATCATAGCAATGACCAGGAAATCCCCAGCACTTTGTATTCATCTCTCAGAGCAAAGGGGCAGGTCAAAGGGGCACCCGCCTGAGGTTATTATTCTTTTTTGTTTGTTTTGTTTTGTTTCTGAACAGGAAAAAACAACTCCTCCTGGAAGCACTGACAATATTGAGGAAGAGATTGGTGAGTTGGGCTAAATTGTGAGATTATGGCTAGAAGAAACTCCTTCTCCCATGCAGGGTGGTCATTTCCTTTGTCACTTCAACCAGGAGAGATGGGAAAAACACTCATGGCTTTGCCATCTCTTGCATGAATATCTGTACACCCAGCCAAATATTCAGGTCCCTTCTTAGCTCCCTGGTTTGAGTGTTGTATATTATCTGCTAGGCAAGTGGGCATTTCCCTGCAGCTAGTTTCTGAAGGAAAAACAACCCTCCAGGATGTGCAGGAAATCAAGCATAGGCAAAACTCATCCCAAAACATCAGTTACTTTTGGTGGCAACTTTTGAAAACTTTTGAGAGTTTATTGCTTTTATCCACAATCCTAGTGAGAAGTTTTGAACTGAAGAAAGAATTAAATCTATTACAAGAAATCCCTTGTTACCAGAAGATAAACATTTATCAATAACAACAAAATCCTAGTGCAGATCCTGTTTTTATATGGAAAATAATGAAACTTTTCCACCTCCAGATTTATTTTTGTCCCCTTTACCTTCCCCCAGAGTTAGTTGTTCCCCATTAGCTCTTTGCAGGAAAACTTGGATCAGCCCCACCAAATCCCTGCACTTGGCTTTATATATATGTGGGTATATCCTAGATACATACAGTCACTTGTGAATAATAGTATCACCTGTGCAACTGGGCATTTGGTGTTTAAACTCGGTCAGTCCCTGCACTGGCCCTATTGTGAACACTCTCACAAACACTTGCCTTTGGTCTGCAAAATCTGTGGAGGATCTTTGACTCTCAATTATTCATTCACCAAAGGTTTACTGAAAAAATCCCACTCTCAGATCTGCTAGGCCATGTATTTGATGGTTTGACCAGCTCTGTAGAGATGTTAGTATTGCGTGTGTTAAAGGGAAGGAAGCCCTCATAATTTTTGTTTCCTCTGGTTTATCACACACAGGTAAAGCCACTTTACTCACTTCCTCATTATGTAGTCCCTATAGATTTATATTTGGAAACCACAGGTTATTTTATTTATATACATACTTTTTATGCTAAATATATACATATACCTGTATATATGCACTTAACATAATAAGCATATATAACATTTCCCAATGGACTGTGCAACACAAAGAACTCAGGCCCAGAGTCTCAGCTGCACCAGCAGGCAAGGAAGAGACTGAACAGCAAAAGAGCTGATGACAACTCTCCAAATGGGGGAGTGATTTTAATTTGGCCATATTGTTTTGGGCTCTTCTGTACTGTTTGAACTTAATATGAGGTTCTGAGAAACACAGCAGGTGAAGTGCTTCCTAGGAAGGCAAGAAGGAAGGCTTCAGGTATTGAAAAGGGATATGTGCCTTCATACGGTTTAAGACCAGCCTTCTTTGGCCAGTGTGGAGGAGAAGAGAGACCAGAAGCATGGCCATGTCTCCAATGACTAGGTAGTCATTTGGAGACCGTTGTTTCTGCGTACACACAAGGGCTGGGATTGTGCTGGAAGCCAGTGACCCCCTTATATTAGTTCTGTGGGGCCAGGTATAATCCCAGTTGTAGAGGCCTCTCTTGGCTCTTGGAGAATGCAAAACCTGTGGTCTCCTGTGCTGTGAAGCAGTCATGATCTCCAGGAAGTCAATGCGCTTGGTTTCTAAACATATCACCAAAAAAAAATCCACCAAATTAAAAACACATAATCAAGCTTGAGAGGATAAAGGCATTTTCAACCAAAGAAGGAAAGAGGATTCCCATATAGGCTTTCAGGACATTTATATGAGATCTGGCATTTGAGAGTGCCATTCCTAACTTCCTACAGTGATTAACCCCCACCAGCAGCTATCACAAGGTAGTCTCCTGCAGGGCCTGCTGAAGACTGCAAGGAGCTTATCAACAGAGGTATATTTTTCTTTGTCCTGCTTCCAGAGCAAGCGGTTCAGGAGACGGTAGACACAGATCTCTATGTGAGAAGAAGACAGCACCCGACTGCTTCCAGGAGATACCGTGAGGGTCACCGGTAAAGACAGTTCTCCATGAGCACACTTGTTTTGGCTGTAGCTCTTCTTGTCTCATTCTTCTTTTCTTTTCCTGCTCTTGTGGACTCTGTTTCTGCTAAGCTCAGCTGTGTCCTTACCAGGGTGGGGTGAGGGGACAGAAGCTGCCAACAGGCTGGCTTTTGGCAGCTCCCCATGGTGTTGGCAGCTCCCCATGGGAGGTGTGCAGTGGCCCTGGGGCAGGGGGTGTTACAGTAAGAGGCAGTGCTGGCCACAGGAGTGGGCTGTGGAAGGGTGACATGGTGAAGCCAGGGGATATGGAGGAGCATGAGGAGGTTCTGGAATACTTCCCCCTCCTACTGTGGAGCAGAAGCTCTGGCCATACTTGAGGAGGAGCGCCGAAGAGGAAGTGGCATCATTTTTTTCCCTGGCATGGGCCAGTGAAGAGAGTTTCTCATAAGTGGCCCAAACTGGCTGACATTTCAGCATACCTCCTATTTGGCTTCCATCATTCACCTGGTGTGTGTGTCTGGGGAAATGGGTCAGTATCTTGTCTTGGGAACTTCACTGGAAATGGAACGGCCTTTTCCAGTGTGCTGTCTCTGCGTGGCAGCTAAGCCCCTGCTGGAGCCCAGAGTCTCGCTGGCAACCTGACATGCTGCAATGGCCCTGCCAAGTGAGACCCTGGAGGTGATGTTGTCTTGCATTGTCCGAGCCGTTTTCAGTCGCTGTGCAGAGAAGCTGGGAGCAATACTTTTGAGACAACAAGGAAAGGTTTCAGTCCTGTTGCAGAGTCCCTGCACTGCAGGCTCGGAGATCTCACAAAATCAGATATGGCTGATAGACTGGAGCCAAACAGCCATGTCACAGCAGGTTCAGTCCAGCTCCAAAGATTGCCATGACCTAAGTAACAGGAAAGGGAGGAATTGCACCTATGGAAACTACAATGTGGACTCTTACTGCCAGGCAACTGCCTGTCTAGCTTTCTAGCCACTTCAGGAAAAGGAGGAGAGAAAGGGGGATATAAGGTTTGGGTATGTGTGCAAAAAAAGGACCGTCTTTTTTATGTTGTGCAGCCATTAAAAACCACCTCTTTGGGATTTTGTTTCTTTTCAGTTTCACCAGGTAATGCTTACACACTCTGAGGACATTCCATTGCTTGTGGGAGCTTGGTTTTTCAGCAGTTGTATTATAGTAGTGCTTTTTGTTTGGTGTAATGCATGGTGTATAAATGAAAGTGTGTACATATATATGGGGGGAGGGCATACTTACCATTATCTAGACCATCCCCTGCCTATTTCCACCTGCTCTAGCACACATTAAATATGTGTGCTGACTTCAGTTGAGATTAAACACAGTTGAAAGTAGTTTACATATGCACACTTATTGTTAGGTATTCCCATATGGGGATATTTGTAATGCATCTATTGTATACTATATATTATGTCATATATAGCATATATAGTATGTGTGGTATGTTGATGCAATGACACAGTTTAACCTTGCTTGGCTCTGCAAGGTAAGGCGTGCCAAATGCGCTGTCATGGCAATTTAGAGCTGACCCAGAGTCCCTAAGCATCAGGTTATCTTGATAGCTGAAGTAACCTTCATCAGCCATGCAAAGTATCTGCTAGTTTATAATTAGAGCCCCTTTCCTGGGCAGCTGCACAAGTGCAAAATCAGTACAGAGGAGGTGAGGGGAGGGTGGGGGTTTTGCACACCTCACAGGTATGCAACCCCAGTTAATAATGTCAGCCACCATCGGGCACATCAAGGCAAGGTATCTCGGTGTGACCCACTTCCCCAGAGTGCTGGTGAAACAATGTCCTGGTCACAGGGCTGGTAAGGGCCTAGCTCTGTGACTCCATCATGGAGACACCCAGCCAGTGTCCAGGATGGGGCAGATATTCAGGCAGCTTCCCCTTTTTGCCTTAAAAACATCATAAAGAAGGAAATTAAATTTAGAGGGTCCATCTCCCAGGAGCCGATGATCAGGGAAAAACATGTCCCTTTCTCCCAGGGTTGTCTGTAGTTGAAAGCAAAGTCTTCTCATGCTTTCCAGAGTCAAGGGCCAGGCACATGTTTAGACCTGCTTTGAAGTAGGTGCAAATGTTGAAGCACTTACTGGATAAACAGTCTCAGCTTTTCATAGCTGAAATGCTATTCAAGGATGGGCACTGGGTCCCCTGCATGCTGGAAGTGCCTTTGGCAATCTGATCTGCCGTGGCTGCGTGTTTGCTCATCTGTATTCTGGCAAAGCTCAGTCCTCATCTTAATTCACTCTAGTGTAAAGCCCAATTTGGGCCACTGAAGTCACTTGGGCTTTACACCAGTGCAAAGAAGATGAGAATATGAACTGGAGCAGTGAGGGTACATAGAGCTCTGCAATTGGATTGATGAAAAAAAGTCAGGCTAAACAGATTCTCCTCTCTCCCCTACCCTTCTCCCGGATCGCAATATAGTTTGGAAGTATCACCCTAACCCAGCAGTCTCCAGGCATTGCTGATCCCCTCAGCAGTGACACTGAGCAAGTAACATGCTACAGGCAGCCTCTTGCTTTGCTCTCCCCAATGACCTTGATTTGAACTGTCATGTGTCCTCAGGCCATGAGCAACATCAGCAGGTCTTACCTGCAAATATTGGGCTGAGGACCACAGCTCTACCCCAGTAAAAGTGTCCTTTCCTCCAAGGGTGACGCCACTGTTTTGTTTCTCCTGTTGCTTCAAGATGCATTTGTCTTCCCACCACTGACCACCTGCATGTTTTGGTTTTGTTCTTTTCTTGCAGGCCTGAACCAACCAGTCAGCCTGAGACAGATAATACTTAGAGCAGTTGCTGGTAAGTGTTCCCCCATAACTCATTGCCTGTTTTATATAGCTCCACCAAGTTAAAGAGGTTAAGTGAATGCAGTCTTCTGACACCTGTCTGCTGTGGACGGTAGATGTGGCTGTCCTATCAATCCCCTGTGACCATGGAATGAGAAATGAACCCCAACCTGCTGGTTGGCTAGCCAGGAGCATGAGCCACCTGCCTCCCTGCCCCCACATCCTCCTGGGGCTAGGTACAATACCAGCACAACCTTGGCAAGTGGGAGCAGAACAAACCTTCTGGGCTTGTTTAGGGCAGTGTTCCTTTTAGAAGTTATCTGAATGGCCAGGAAGCCTTGGGGGATGTACCAGAGGAAATGGTCACTAAGGCCAGCTCCCAGAGATAAGGAGTTCCTCACTTTCCTTCCTGCTTGTGATTAAGGGGTGATTGAAAGTGACTTCCTCCAGAACCCTCCTGTTCATGCTGCCCAGCTCCAAGGAGTCCCCTGGGGAGCACTTCAGAGCACAAGGACTGAACTGAACATGCTGGACCTCCAATTGCACTTCTTATTACGCCAGAAGTCCCAGCGGGCTTCAGGTCCTGTGGCATGCTTTTTCTTCCCCAGCATGTTGTTGCCTCACTTCCACGTGCCTGGATGCTTCCAGAGAGGAGGACTGAGGTTGACCCCATCTTCTCTCTGCCTGTGCTGCCCCACTGCTACAGGGTTCCTGCCTCAGCCTCATATTTTATGGAGTTTCCATGGGTAGATTTGGTTACCAGTTTGAGATTATTGTGGCCTTGCCAAGAGACAACCTGAAACCCTGTAAGAGTTGGCAGAGGCACTGATGGTTGGCAGGATGTTCCAGAGCCATTTAAACTGGCTGCTCACTCACTCAAAATGGCTGCAGTTGGATTCATCCAGCCCACAGTAAACTTCTTGGGGCCCAGGAAGGAGAACCTGACTAGGAAAATGATCTCTTTCCCCTTCTTCTCATTCAGCCAGCTCCATTCCTTTGCCTGTGAGGAAACTGGCGGGAGCTAAGAGATGATGACAGTTCCTGTGTTTGTTAAGGGGGCCAGAAATCAAGAAAGAGTTCTTTGCCTCCATTGCCATTGTTGTCATCTGCCTTGAAGTGAAACTGGTCTGGGGTAGATGCTTGCTCCTGGGGAGCAATTTAGGTGCCTAACAATAGGTGTCTAGCATCATCAGAGCTGCCCTCAGGAATCTGTCTGGCCTCCTGCTGCCCCTCCAAAAGAGGCAGGTCTTCTCTAAGACCTGGGTCATGTCTGACCAATCTTATAGGAGTTATGGGTGCCTTGTGGTATCCCCAATGGTACTGGACACCTATGTTTAAACACTTGAATTGTGCCCTGGTTTCATTGTGTTCTCAATATACCCTTGGCTTGCAAGCCACCCCTGCTTCTTCTCCAGATTCTGATTTCCAGCCTTTGCCAACGGAGGGATGGACATTCTTGCTCTTTCACATTCCAGGATTGCAAAAATATCTCTTCCTTTCCCAGTTCTTCAGATAAGTTGCTAGTCTAGTAGGAAGTTCACTGCCTTGGCATTGGATGAGACCATCTTTTTTTCTGTCTGAACCAGAACCTGATCTTGAACCTGTGTCAATCAGGAGAGGAGTGTTCTAGACAGAGTGGGTCTCATTAGTTCTTCGGATTTTTCCATTAGGCCAAATAAGTATGAGCAATAGCTTTACTCCACAGCCAGACAGGTAGGACAGGCACCCAGCAGGGCAGGAGTTTCAACCTGCATTCTTACACCCCATTTGAGTACTGGGCCCATATGGCTAATCTTCTTCCAAGCTGTCACAAAAGCAGGCCAGATGATCCACCCTCTTAGATATTACCCCTGCCTAAATCCGTGGATGCTGGTATGGTGCAGCAGGACCACCAAAAATACAAATATAGAGAAAGCACTTGTCGGGGGGGGGGGGGGGGGGGGGGGGGGGGGGGGGGGGGGGGGGAAGGGTTGTACATTCTCACTCCTGTTGCTGTGCAGTCTCCTGTGGCTGCCTCATGGGTCATGGGCAGATGGATCTCTCAGCTTTTCCAAAGCTCTCTCCAACTTACATTTGCCTCATGCAGATGTGTTCTGGGTGTCTGCAGAAGAAAGGATTTCCCTTCACTTAGGGCCCTTTCTGAGCCACTGTAGAGATACAGGCATGACTTGGAGACCTGACCATGTATCCAGGACCACCAGTGGTTTTGTAATGGCTCCTGCAACACACACTCCTTCGCTCTGACTGAATCTCTTTAAGGTTAGGTGTTCACAGCAGTGGGAAGAGCTCCTTCGCTCACACTGATCCCTTTGTAATGCATATCACCATTTGGGTCCCTCTATGCCACAGGGAGAGGCCATCTGGCAGTGCAGCAACAGGGCGCCTTGTAGCCAGATTGGAAAACATGCTGGGAGCAGTTTCTACTTTTCACCGCTTCGCACTGGGGCAATGATGTGGGGCAATGGAGAGCCAAGGTCTGAGAGGGGAGCAGAGCCCACACACATTCAGGAGAAAAAAAATCTCAGCATTGCACTATCCCTGGGGGAAGCCAAGCTGCAAGGGACTGTAGATATAAACTTCTGGAGTCCCACGGAAGGTGCTAGAGGGCAGCAGGCTGGAAACCTAACACCACTCTACCCCTAATCCAAAGGTTTCCCTGCTGTCCAGAGAGCCCCTTGTAACAGGGCATTGGGAAACTACCTGCCTTTCCTGGGGTACCTCCAACCAGAGAACTATCCCTGCCTGCCATAAACATGGCTCAGCTGTGCACAAGAAGGGAGACAGAAACACTCTGCCTCGCTGCACAGAGCAGTCATCCAAATCTGATACTGCAATTTGCTGCTAGTTGACAGGATTGGGAAAAGAAAGGACAGGGAGAAGAGGAAGCAGAGCTCACAGACTGGAAACAAAAATATTCATTGGTGTGATCAGCACCAGCATTGCTGTTTTTTGCTTTCCTACCAGGGCATGGCCAGTCAGCGTTCACTACTGCTCCTCCTCCTTCCAGAGTCTCTTTCTACTTCCCACTCTTGCAGTCTGTATCTTTGTGAATGATCTTCAGTCAGGCTTCATTCCCTCTCATTTCTGTTCCCCAACAGCTCCAGTTTCCACTGTGTGTGGTGGCAGCTTGCAGCATTAGTGGTATTGCAGCCTTCCTGGAGGAGACCTGGAGTGAACCAAGTGGTTTGGTGGGGTGGGATGGGATAGGGGCATCTTTATGGGCGTATCCGGGTGAGGGGAGGAGGGACTGATGAACATTTAGCATTGCATTTCTATATTGGCTAAGGCAAAAAGCTTTCCCTGTGTTGAAGCCAGGTCAGGTACATTTGCTGTTTCTTGAGAATAAGCGTCCCATCTGTTTTGCACAGCTGCAGTCTTAATCTCATCAGAAATTCCCTCACTGAAGACAGAGTGCTCCGCAGCAAGCCCCCTTGCCTGTTCCTCACAGCAGCCTTAGCTTCCACGCAGCTGCTGAGCCTGATAAGCAGCACTCAACACTGAGAGAAAAAAGGCAGTGCATAAAAATAGAAGGCAGAATCTCAAGAAACACTATATGATTTGGCCTGGCCTGTTCCTTTTAGTAAGCTAGTGCAGTAAGGGCCTGTTTCAGGCCATGTAGAATGCAAAACTATTCCACAACCTGAGGACTGCTGGCATTGGGAGGTGGCAGCAGCCTGGTTTGAGGACCCTTGAGATGGGATTTGTACAAACATTGATGAAACCAGGTAGCTGTGGGTGTGCCTCTGGCAGTGCTTTTTGCCGTCTAGGGGGCCAGACCAAAGCTGTTGCCTACTACTTCAATTCAATGTTTGCAAACTGAAAGAGAAGCCAGAAAGTGCTGGGACTGAGCCCTGGAGTGCATCCCTCTTTAGAGCTTGGTTCCCTTTTCAATGGTTTTTCAAAGCGCCCTCCCATAGGGCAGTGCTTGGAAGTCAGAGGAGCTGGCTGTGACCAACTCCAGTGAAGTTGGGAGCCAGTGGGCAGGAGCTCAGTGGAAAAGAAGAGTAAATACAGCTGGTAGAAATGCTCTTGGTGCTGATTCCACTGTTCTAACCTGCTAAAAGCCATCCAGTGGCTTTTTCAGTCCCTTTTTGCAATGTAAAGGCTGCACCCAAAGACCTTGTAGCACTGTGACTTCTTCAACCTGGGTCTGCAGTGAGAATTTTCTGTCCTCTGGCTTTTCACCTTTGTGCCCTGACCATTTGGGGCTGGGAGTAGAGCCTTCTTGAAGGGTGGTAGGGGGATGTTCCCTGTCCTGGGAGGCAGTAGTCTCTGCTTTGACCTCTAGATCTCATTGGCTTTTCAAGGCTGGGTAAATTCTCAGTCACATGGTGAGTCTTAAACTTAGCACAGATGGCTGGGAGATGTAAAACACACCCCACTGCTGGGCTGGGGCATGAGATTTGTATGGGAACTCTGTCTGCCTGTTAAATAACCCTGCTGCTGGATTCCTGCTCTGGAGGAAAGGTATATGAAGGAACATTTTCTAACTGCTCCATAACCACAAGTCCTTCCTCTGGGACACATAATCAGTGAGACCCTGTGGACAGCACAGTAGTGACGAATTTAGTCTGCCAAAAAAAAAAAAAAAAAGAAGAAGAAGCCAACTTCCAGCAGATCTCTCAATTCAGGAGCTTTATAGGCAGCAACTGATTCAAGACTTTGGGGAAGGAAGAAAGTGGATAAATAATAAGGATTTCCTCGGGATTTCATCTAGAGTGGATGCAGGTGAGCAGCACACAGATGCTGAAAATGGCCTCCAAGTGGACCATAATAGCTCATCCTCAAGGGAGATGCCAGGACAGGAACTCTTGGAGCACTGGTGGCCATTAAGCAGCTTCCACCAGGAAGGACAGGCAGGACAACCATGCTCTCGGACCCACTTTCTCTTAACATGTGACAGAACCCCCCACTGGAAGGACAGTGTCCCCCAGAAACAGACTGGTCAGCTTGGGAGCATTGCCTGGGTCCCACAAGACAGGGTCACACATATTTATTAGTTGTATTCTCTAATCTAGGACTCAATGATTGTTAGGGTCACACTGTGTTTGGTGCTGTCTTTCCAAGCAGGATCAAGGTGGGATATAAAGCCACCTGCCAGCTCTTTACACAAGGGGAAGGGGAGAAAGAAGAAGACTGCAGCTCATGCAAGTCTCCATCCAACTTCCCTGCAGTGTCCCCAGGTCCTGAGGTCTGATCCTAAAGGTGGGGCATATCTTCCAGTTCAGCATCGCAAAATCCTGTCTGAGGAATCACAGAATGGTTGAGGTTGGACGGGACCTTTGGAGATCATCTAGTCCAACCCCCTTGCTCAAGCAGGGTCTCCTAGAGCAGGTTGCCCAGGACCATATCCAGACAACTTTTGAATATCTCCAGGAATGGAGACTCCACAACCTCTCTGGGCAATTTGTTCCAGTGCTCAGTCACCCTCACAGTCAAAATTTTTTTCCTTTATTCAGATGGAATTTCCTGTGTTTCAGTTTGTGCCTGTTGGCTCGTGTCCTCTCACTGGGCACCACATTTTGGCCTCCTGATGAGTAAATGTTCCTCCTCACCCAAGCAGTAAATGTCTGACACATCTTTCAGCTTGCAAGGGACATGCCAGCAGCTCCCAAAACACTTTGTTACCAGCAGCAAGGAAGTCTCCAGGTTCAAGGGGGGGCAGTGCATGTTAGATGTGCTTTGCAGTGGTAGTGTTAGAGGCAGCACTAATTAGTGTAGAGGTGTCACAACAGCCTGCGATATAGGTTAGCTATAAAAGAAAGATCCTGTTAACTACAGGGAGGGAGCTCAGAGAAGTCTCTGTCATGACAGCAGAACACACATTTGGAAAGTGCTAGTCCCCACACAGGCTCAGACCACCCAGGTCCTCCGACTGCACTCGCCCTTGGCATGGGCCACGCGCAGTTCCCCATGGCTGAGGCTGCGGCCTTGGCAACTGTAGCATCTTTGCAATTGTTATTGGAGCTGGCTAGAGCACAGCTCGGCACCCTCACCCCTCTGATGGTAGCATAGATGCAATCAGAGGCCTGGCGCACAGTATGGTGGTGTCAATGTAGGTGATTTAGTAGAGCCATGCTCTGTGAAGCTGAGCATTGCTTCCAGATGCCTGAAGATGTTCTACCAAGGCAATCTCTAGCGATGTTTGTGTGTATGTATCTGTATGTACAGCAGAGTCAGCTTGTTCTTTGTACTGTTAGCAATCAAAGCAAAACCAATAAACACTGAGCTCTTAGTGCCTCCTGCCTCATTTAGTCAGTGAATCGAAGCTTCTTTGCCCATGTTTTCAACTTTGCCTCCCCGCACCCTCTAGCCCACCCACACGCCTGGGAGCAGCCCGGCCACGGCTGCCTGACCTGCAGGACAAGGCACCCGCAGCCATGGCGGACTGGCAGAGCACAGTGCCCATGGCCACAGCTGGCCATCAGGACATGGCGCCCACGGCCAAAGCTGCCCCCCAGGGCATGGCTCCCATGGCCACAGATGACTGGCAGGGCACAGTGCCCATGGCCACAGCTGGCCATCAGGACATGGCGCCCACGGCCAAAGCTGCCCCCCAGGGCATGGCGCCCGCGGCCACAGATGACTGGCAGGGCACAGTGCCCATGGCTATGGCTGACTCACTCCCACTCCTGCCACCACAGCCACTGCCACCACTGGGCACTGACCCGGCACAGACTCGTGCTGACCATTGCAATTGCTAACGCTGCGGCTATGTTACGGGGTCACATTGTGTCTGGCCACATCTCCAGCTTTCCGCTAGGTCTAGTGTTGTGTATCCTCCCACGGCCAGCACAAAAGGCCAAAGAATTGCCACCCCATGTGGTCTGGCCACTGGTCAGGAGGCAGTGGATGTGCTGCCTTCATGGTTCTTCCAGTGGCGGCCGTGGTGGGTGGAGGAACTCACCCAAACACCTTCCCAGGTGGCTTTGCCATCCCAAAGCAGGGTTGCACTGGAGCCAGTTCAGCCCAAACCTTTGCCTACACAAATGCTACCGGCGCCCCTCGGACAGGACAACACCTTGGCTGAGGAGGATCTCCCACTTGTCTCCCACGTGCCCAGGATCAGCCGTCCCTGATCCCTGCATCTTCTCTGAGTCTCAGCCTGAGACAAAACTTGTTTGCCCAGGTACAGAACTGGCCAAGCTCCAGAAACTTTAACAAAGGTAAGTGAGAGAAAGAAACCAGCTTCCTCTGTTGAGGGTGTATTTTTGACACAAGAAAAATATACCCTCATAAGGCATCTGAGCCTTCCAGATTTTTCCTGCCTTTAATAGGCCGAACCGACAGAGGTTATTCAAAATATAGGCAGGAAATATGTTCTGACAGCACGGTATGTCTTCCTAATTAAGGAGTGGTTAAAATTTTTTGTACAGCTGTAAACATTTGACCCATAAAGGGTCTGCCTTGGCAAAGCTACATGGTGGCCTCTGTTAGTAACCCTGCAGCTCAGAACACTGTTTGCGCAGGCTAGGAATTCCCAGTGGTCCCATGCCTGGCCTTGGGCTTCCCATCGGAGCTCCAATGGCAGGTCCTTATGGTACTTTTCTGTCCTTTGCTCCTAGCAAGGGGATTGAGAAGTGATTGGTCATTGGTGGTCTTTGAAAAACAACTATGCTAGAAGTGGACTGCACTTCGAGCTGCCTGCATGTGAAGCCAGGAGTCAGGGTGATGTGCTACAAAGAGCTTGCTGTTCCCTTCATGGGCTGGCTGCTGAGAGATCTCAAAGAGAGTGCATGGAAAGTGAAAAAGCCCAGAAGCCTTTGTTGCCCCCCTTGCTCATGGTGCCAGGGCCGCATGTTGCAGCCCACCCATGGGCTGAGCTCTCTCACATGGCAGAACTCCACAGACTTTAGGAAAAGGGAATTGCATCAATGGCTGAACTGCCAGGACATGGTGGACCCACTAGGTCAAATAAAAAGACACTTTGTCAGCCAGTGAGTTCCCTTAGGCCATTGCACCTGAGCGAGCAGGGCTCCCTGTGGTGCCTGTTGCTTCTGCCCTAGCAACAAGCCCAGAGGTCATTCCATGGGCTCCCTCTCCACTGTTACGTTGATTTCCTGATTACCAGGAATATTTCCAGGCAGAGCCACATCCTCATTTCATTTATCTGAAACACAGCTGATGTTTCCCTCTCTCCTCTGAGACACCTCACCCCATCTCACCTCTCTTCAGGTCAATGGGTAGCTCCTCTTCCCACCTGAGTAAGGCTTGGCCCCAGAGGTCTCTCATCTTTGGGGCTGCTCACTTTCCACCCAGATTTTCTTCCCAAACTCCATGACTCACCTGTCCAGGACATGCTCTTCCAGGGATCATAGTGTACAGTGCCTGGAGTAGATTAGAAAGTACAGATATGGCTATGCCCAGTCCACCCAGCCAGCAGATTCAGACACCCACAAAAATGGTGAGAGCTCAAGCTACTCTGTGCTATGGCCTAGAGTTCCTCTTCATCACAGGTCCATATCCAGACAGATTGGTCACAAAGTGAATTGAGCATCTGCAATAAGGCGGACCAGCCATGGTAAAAGACATGAATGTGAAGCACAGCCCCAAGTCCTGCCCCAACACCCCAGACCCTCCTCTGCAGCAGTCAGCAGAATCACAAGCTCCATCCAGCAGCAGGGAACTGTGACCTGACCCACTCCACATCACATAGCATGTCAGGAATATAGCCCAGGAGTCCAGCACTGCAGCTCCCTCCTCTAAAGCTAGCTGGGAATATTTAGCTTTTAAGCTCCCTTGATTAGCTGGAAAAGCTTTGAGGAGGGTTCAGCCAACTGCTAATTGAAACCAGTATTTTGTGAATGTCTTAAGCTTTTACTGTCCGGGGGCCTGCTTCTCCTGCACTGGGTCCTTGCTCATTTTGTTGGCCAGCAGCAGCCCATCTTGGCAGTGGTTCAAGGGAGGCTCCCTTCACCTTGTGGGACCTTCATCACAGGAAGTCTGGTGTTCTGTCCCCAAATTCCTCCCAAGTCCCCCCTTGTTCTGTTTCCCCACAGGCTGGTGGGCTACAGAACGGCAGCAAAGGACAAAAATGGGTCAACTGTACTTTCCAAGGGCCCAGGTCATGCTCACCACCAGAAGGATGCAAGCTTGTAAGTGCACTGTCTAATAGTGGGTAAAAGAAACATCAGGACTGAGCCCTCAGCAAGGCAAGGTGCATACAGTCTCGAAGTGGATCTGGGATCCATTGCAAGCATGACGGGAAGTCACTTGTTTCTGATTGCACCATTCAGATCCCAGAAAAACAGTCTTTTGCAAAGATGACTCAAGGATAGGAGTGTTCCCCTTGTGAACAGCTTTCCATGGAAGAGCTTCTCCATGTTCCTTTCTAATTCAAGAACCTCATGACTGCATAAATACAATGTCTCCAAGATTTGATAGTTAAACTTAATAAACCCTATCAGGAGGACTATTGGCTTTCTGCTCTCATCACTGGATTACCATACAGAAAGTAGAGATGTCTGGAGGCTCGTGGACAGCACTAGCGCTGGAGAACTCAAGCTCAGCTCCTCATCTCAGTGTAATGTGCCAGAGCAGCAGATTAGACAAGTCAAAATGCTATCAGATCAGAACAGTTCCCTGCAGCACCTGTAGCATGCGAACAGAAGCTCATTTCACAGCCATGAGAAGCAGAAACCAGCCACCGTGGCAAGGTCCCCATTCGGGGGAAGGAGGCAGTCGCATAGCCTGGATATGAAGACAGGAGGTGGCTCACTGAGTCTTTGGCCATGATACTTAACAACAGACCACATTCTGCCACACATTGTGCCAGCGAAACTCTTTTTTCAGATTAACTACCTTGTCATTTTGTAGCCATACAGAGTGCTCAGGAACAGCAATTAACTCCGAGTGGTCAGGAAGTTCATTCCACCCTCATCCCAGACAGGCACTGACCCAGCACTGCTTTAGGGAAGCTCACATTGCCAGAGTATTTGCTAGAATTGCTGTGGGTAAGCTCATACTGCTGAGGTCCTTGCTGGCACTGCTGTGGGGAACCTCGTTCTGCTGGGGTTTCACTTGCTGGTGAAGACTCCCTTGCCTACACTGTTTTACATCCCAAAGAGCATTTAAGGAAAGTATCCTTTGCCTCTTGGCTAAACCTCTCTTCCAGTAATAACAGTGTCTGTGATGATCCTGGCAGCTGCGGGGGAGGCAGCTCCACCCAACCAGCCAGGGAGATTTGCAGGCCTGGAATAAACACGGCCTTCTGGCAGAATTTCCATTTCCATTGCTCTGAAGTACTGGTTTCCAGTTACGAGCAAGGGGAAGACACCAAACTGCTGAGTCACAGAGCAAGAGCCCACATCTGGCACAGCTGCAGCTTCATTAACCAACTGTTTGGGAATTAAGTTCAGCCCAGAAAGGGAACCTCCTTCTCCCACCAGGTGATTCATCACATTAAATATCCCGTGGTTACTGGAGCCAGGACAGTAATAATATGTTTTGCAGTAGGATTATCCAGTGTACAGAGACTGGGCAGCTCTATGAGCAGGTCTCACAGAAGCAGGGCACTAGGGTCCCTTCATGGGGAGGAGGAGCAAGGCCTAGCCTGCCTCATCTCCCTCATCAAGGGAGTGAGGACTTCTGCAGGTCCCAGCGCAATCTGCTGGGGAGGACTCAAAGCTCTCCCCAGCCAGATGTGAGGTGCCACTCCAGAGGCAGGCTGGGCACAAACGCTTGGCACCGCAGTAAAGTTCTCAAGCTCCAAGTGGTTCAACCACTGAAACCAGTGCGGAGTGCAACATGTAACTCTCCAGTACAGCTACGGTGTTACTCCTGGCTTAAGTATTCTCCAAGGCAGGGAAGTGTACCCATCCACCCCCTTCCTCAGGGGGAGAAAGGGTGTCTGGGAGAGTCAGAGAGGTTCTTCTGGGACACGTGGACAAGTAAACTTCTTTGGGGGATGGAGCTTTGAAAATGGCTGTGCTAGAGTTTTAGGACCAGGTTTCTCTACAGTGCTTGGATTATCCTACAGATGGTTAGAGTTGTTTTGCTAATCATTTATTTAATGTAAGGCTATAAAATGCCTCTCACTTCCCATGCAGCATTATCTTTGTGAGTTCTAGCTGCTCCAGAGGTGCCTCTTGTGCATGTGTGTTTGATTTCACTGTTTGTAACATGGACTGTTTGGGGGAGAACCATCAGCTCAGCATCCTCAAGATGGGATCTTAGGGGACCTGAATATCGGAATGTCCCAAATCCCCCTTAGAAAAGGTGTTTCCTTTCTCAGCTTGCACATTGCTTTCCTTTAAAGATACCGTGGCAAACTCACAGGCCTCAGTAATTCTCTACTATCATCTCAGTTTGGCTACTCAGACTATAGCCACAATTCAGATCTTTCTTCGGTGCCAGAGCATACTGTTTGCTGGTGCAAATCAGAGAAGGCTCCAAGCTGGGACATGGCGAGACAGCTCTGGTCTCACTCCGAGGGTGGCAGAGGCTACAAGGCCAGTCTCAGCCTTAACATCACCAGTATGATGGCTTACGGTTCTCAGTGTTAGGAATTGCCTGCAAGCACATGCAGTGCTGTACAGCAAAGATAGGTGTTTCTGCAAGCGCATTTGGATTCAATACTTTTGAAAGGCATTAAGATTTTAAACAATCCACACATAATCCTATCCTGACCTCCAGTTAAAACAGTAATGTAACAGATACCGTTACGGAGGAACTAGAAGAGACTGAAGGACGAAGTCCAGCTGCGAGATCACCGCAGAAACCACGCCAGAGCTGTTTTTTTTAGGAAGGCCAGGGGGAGTTAGCGGTGTGCCGCCGAGGCCGCAGCTCCTCCGAGCAGCTCTGCGCTGGAGTCTGACGCGGCCTCCGCCCCGGCCCGCTGCCGTGCCCCCGGCACCCCGGCACCCCGCAACCTCCGCGCAACCTGCAGCTCCAGCCCCCAAACCGCCTGCGGGGTGGCGCGGAGCAGCGCGGCGGCCCCGGCCCGCCGCACCGGGGACCCCCTCCCCCGCGGCGGC
>NW_020449741.1:430635-471879 GCF_003343035.1 Apteryx rowi | reverse complement strand
GCGGCACCCCCCGGCGCGGCCCGACCGGCCCCGCTCTGTCCCCATCCCGTTTCATCCGCCTCCGCCGAGAGATAAGGCTCCTTCTGTCTTCTGCATATTTGCTCCGGCTGGTTTAGCCGGTCGCAGAAAGTCGGTTCGGGGCTAGAGGCATGTGCATGCCTTGTGGTGTCCTGGCGTTTTGAGCCACGGCCATTGGCATGCATGTCCCAGACTTGCATCCAGAAACCCAGGTGCGGTTTTGGTGCTCCCCGGGAGGAGGCTTGCAGAGGTGCAGGGCCCTGCCTTCCTCAGGCAGCAGCTGGCTGCCTCACCCCCTTCGAGGTGGGCGCAGGGCAGAGCGCCAGGCCTGGCTTCCCAAGCCTCTGCTCTGCGTTTTCCCCTGGGGAAGGTAGTGGTCACCCCTCTCTGTGTTACAAACTCTGTCTTTTCTTTCATGAGCCACACTCTCCAAACTGCTACATAGTCAGGATGTGTCTGTGGCTATGTCCCGACTGGTCCAGTCTATACAAGCAAAACGGGTCCTGTTCAATAGATGTGCTGAGCTACACTGGGAAGTCCCTGGCACACTCCTGCTGTACAGCCTTGTCCAACTTTGGGGAATTTTCTTTTTCTGCTTTTTTTCCAATCTCTCGTGGCTTCACTGCTCTCCTGCACATACCCTTGGACAGGAGCCTTCCCCATGTATTCCTCATTCTTTATCCTTCCTTTTAACTGAAATGGGGAGAGAACATGGAAATAGAATGAAGGTGAGTTTGTGAGGGGGGAGAAGCCAGTACGGATTCTTTCTTTGGAGGCTGAGCAGACGGAAGAGCCTTCTAGAGGAGTATATTATTAGTGATGTTGGGGAAGATCCATGCCTGAAAGGGGAAGGAGACATTTCTGATATTGAGCATCTGACAGAAAAGAGAGCAAATCTGAGCAGTAGTCCTGTGCCATGGAGGGATGGGAAACATGTGGGCTTCTCGGTCTCCTGTGGCATGAGAACAGATGAAGTTAAGGGGTGTCAAGTAGAGTGAAAGGAGAAGGCATTTGGGGGCAGACTGGCTCTCTGTGACCTTTCCATCAGGGTCCATCCTTTTGTGGAATCACTGTTAACTTCATCCTTTGCAGTTGGGCAGTTTCCTCATGTTCAGTCCGAGCTCTGCCCAGGTGTCAGCTTTCACCTCAGTAAAGCCTTAGCTGTCGCACAAACTCAGGAGCTGGATGGTCAGGAAGTACAATCACTGCTTGAGAAGATGGCTCTGAGCTAGCTTTACTGTAGCTAGTTCAGGTGGCAGCCACAGTGATAACCATGGCCATATGGGCTTGCTCACAATCCCCAACTGTTTATTTCAGTAGCTGAAGACTGTGCTCCCATGGTCCCACTGGAACTGGTACTTCCATAAAAAAGACTCCAGGTATCCACCCCCACGGTAATCACACCTTTGGACTGCTGTGATCATCAACAGTGATTTTTCCAAGTAATTACAGCATGATATTTATAGGAGTGTGCATCTTTGAGAGGCTGTGTGGGTGAGCTGTTACTTTCCACATGAGTTTGGAGCATTTGAAGGAGCTGGAGAGTTAGGTGCATTCTTTGCTCTTCAGACCCAAGTTAACATGGCCCCACAGCATGCTGAGGAGGTGCCCCTCTGTCATTTGCACTGGGAAAGCATTGCAGTGCCTGTGCCCAGGCTGAAAACTTCCTACACATGTGCTCTCATCTGGTTTGGAGGTTTGAATTGTTATAGAGACTGCATGAATAATGGTTATGGTGCCAGGTAATGGTAAGGATATTCATAGAAACCTCTCAGAAAGTGGGAAAACAAGTATCGCTTTTGTCAAGCATCTTAATTTGTCAGTTCCTCCGCACTGTTTATTCTTCAGACCTTGTTCTGGAAAGAGTTGAGCTGTGCTCTTTCTCTCTGAGAAATCCTCATGGGCAAATGGCACTGGAGAGGCTGGCTGTGCTGCTGGTTCCTTTTTGTGGCGGGGGGCATGTTCTTGCTCAGACCATTGCTGAGCCCATACTTGGATGCAGAGTGGCCAGGGCTTTCCCCATGCTCTTCACGGTCTTCTCTGTCTCCTCCGTGCTTCATCTGCCAGAGCTGCAGCACAGGGTTGAATTAGTGTGGCCTAGCTAACCTGTTCTCTCCTTCCCCACCCTCCCCTGGATGATGAAGGTGCTTATTGTCCTTTTTAATGCCATTTTGTGTTAATGCTCATGGAATAAATTGGACTCGGAGTAACATCTGTTATGTACACAGACACTGTACAACTTTAAACGTCCAAACAAGGCTCAGGGTTTCAAACACTGAAAACAGCCTGCTTTCGTCCCATAGCACTCCCTGTTACACATCTTGATAAACCTGTAAAGAAACAAAGGGAGAAAAATTAGAGATGTCCACATGTACTGGGACTTTAAAGCCATTAAATTGCACTGGTGTGTTTTTGTGCTTCCTAACAATTTTTTCTTTTTTCTTGTTGTTTTCTGTTTTCTCTTTTTTTCCTATTTTTCCTTTTCCCCTTTTCCCCCTTTTCCCCTTTTCCCTCTTCCCCCTTTTCCCCTTTTCCCTCTTCCCCCTTTTCCCCTTTTCCCCCTTTTTCCTTTTTTCCCTGCCTTTGAAGGAGGTTAGTCAGGAAATCTGTTGTTCAAACCACCCGCTTTTCTGTCTGATTTTTGTGGGATTGCTGCTTTGCTTCGCAAACCTGAACTACCCAAAGAAGTGTGCCTGGCTCTTCTAGTCAGCAGCCAGGTCTGAGGCCTTGTGTTGACGTCTTGCAATGGCCAAGTGGTAGCAGTTTCCTTCCATGCTCCGTTTGTGGCTGTGAGAGGGACAGGCCCCTTCCCCTCCAGATCTGAACTGAAACAGAAGTTCCAGCCCTCATCATGGGAGCTGCCAGGCTGATTGGATTAACGGTACTTGTTTGCATCTGGTTTCACAAAGTTGCTGCTCAGAATCTTATAAAAAACCCTAGAGACCAGAAAACAGAACATACGCTTTTGATTAATGAAATCAATGCTGACAGCCCAGGAGAGGACACTTCTGAGTTTGTAGAGCTCTATCACACCAGTGGTCGAACTGCCCACTTAGATGGCTACTATCTGGTCTTTTACAATGGCAATGGAAACCAAGCCTACAAGGTTTTGAACCTTCAGGGCAAAGTTACTAACAGCCAAGGGTTCTTCCTCATTGGCTCCTCTTCTGTAAACCCTGCTATGGTCATTCCTAAGAACACCATCCAGAACGGCCCTGATGCTGTTGCTCTGTACTATGGGAAAGGGAATTACAAGGAAGGCATGAGCGTCACAAGTGATGGTCTGGTAGATGCCTTGGTCCATAAGATTAAGAAGACAGACAGAGCAGATACATTGGTCAGTATACTAACCCCTGACAGAGATGCTTTCCTGGAGGACTCCACATTCAGGACTTTAGATGAGTCAATAGAAAGATGCCGCGGGGCCAATTCTCAATGGATCTTCCAAGTGGCCATGCCCAGCCCAGGCAAAGACAACCATTGCATCCTAACTTCTCAGCTGAATGCATCTACTGTCCTGATCAGTGAGGTCCATGCTGTCTCTTCTTCTGAAGAATTTGAATATATAGAGCTTCAGGGTCCCCATTCCACCATTGTGAGGGACATTGTTCTGGTGCTGATCGATGGACGGACCAAAGACATTTATTTGACTATGGACATTTATGGCAAAACCTCACTGGATGGGCTACTTCTGGTCGGTCCAGCACAAAGCCAAACCCCAGGTAAGGACTGTGTTCTGGTGACTATCTAAGAGCTGGGGGAACGATCAGTCAAGTTTGGGGCTGGGAAATGCTGTCTTTTTTCTTTTGCTGTTTGGCATTGTGATAGATCAATAAAAAATGTGAGCTCAGTACTCAGTGGCAGATAAAAAAGCAAATCAAATGTTAGAAAATTGGAAAAAGAATTACAAAAAGCAGATTAAATATTAGAAGTTATTAGGAGAGACGAACAAAATGGAGGCCATCCTGATGCCACTGTATAAATGCATGATTTGCCTGCATCTTAAATTGTATCTTGTGTGGTATACTTTAATCTCAAAAAGGGTATATTAGAACTGAAAAAGTTTGGAGAAGGTCAGCAAGAATGGTCAGCAGTCTGGAAATGCTTCAGTATGAAGAACAATTAGGTAAGCTAGGGCTCTTCAGCCTAGAAAAGGGAAAGTTTAGGAGGGCCATGATAGAGGTTTCAGAAATGTGAGTAGTCTGAAGAAAATGGAGAGGGATCAGTTGTTTACTGTCTCTTCTGGTACAAGAGCTAAGGGGCATCAAACAAAGATGGAAGGAGGTGGTTTCAGGGCAAACAAATGGAGGTGATTTTTCCCACAATGGTGGTAGATCTGCAGAGCTCCAGGGTGAGGGACCTTGTGGAAGGTCAGAAGTTTACATGGGTTCACAGGGAAACTGGGAGGGCTCATGGGAGAAAGATTCCTGTAAGTTTGCTAAATACACAAAAGTACATCCAGCTTAGAAAGTTTCTAAGCTAAAGACAGATATTGAGAAAACATTAGGGAGAAGTGTCATGTATGCTTCTCCTGATCTTCCCTGGACATCTGTGTATAGTCACTGTTGGGAAGAAAGTAAATCTTTGGTCTGACCCATTCTGGCCGTTCTGATGTTCTTGGATCATGTCTGAAGATTTGAAGCATTATGCGAATGCAGGCAAAGGGTGCAAGCTGTCCTACTTGCATGTATCCCAAAGATGAAACAGAGTTAGTTTGTGCTAGTGATTGGACAGAATGTGGAGAGTCAGATGTGTGAACAGAGTGGGTGGCGGGTGGCAGATGCTGCATGACTCCTTCTGTACTTGAGTGTGTATATCTGCCTGTATGACCCCGAGGAGGCGATGCTTTTCCCTGGTAAATCTGTTCCTGTTTCATACAGCCTGAGGAATGTGCTATCTCATGAGCAGTACCGTGCTTGAGTGAATGTGGCTCCCAGCCCTGTTGCCAACATGCTTTGAGACCCTGAATGTGTCACTTTTCCTTACTGTGTCCCCATTTCTGTAACTTGGCATATAGTCATTGCAGGCATATACACTCTCCCCCCAAAAGCACAGGGGCTTTTCTTTCATTGAGTCATCTTCAAATGTAGACGATCATGCTTGTAGCAGTTGTTTGAAACTGCGATCTAAACTTCTTTCTAGCTTTCAAAATTTCTTCCAGGCTATCCAAGGAAGACGGAATGTCTTTTTATTTTGGGCACCTCAAAAGAAGATTTTGGCAGCTGGAGACACTGACTCTGCAGATATCTTGTGTAATTGCATGAATCATGAGCTCTGAGTCAGGGCTTGTCATCTCTTACAAATCTGGTTCCCATGTTGCAATTAAATGTATATATAAAATTGTTATTTCAGAATCAGTAGTTGGGTTGCTAAACAAAACCAGAACAAAGCTCGGATGAATACCACAAGAAAAACATAGAGTTGAAGCACTTTGAAATTTAAGTCTTGCCTCTCCATGGCAGCTCCCAGCAGCTCCCCCCAATACAGTTCATTCCCTTGTTTTGAAAATGGCTACACAAGACACCAAAAGCAGATGTATTCTCTTAGCTAGGAGCTGAGGATCATGTTAGTCGCTGACCTTTGCTCTCAATTGCGAAAGGAAAAAGCAGCTGTAGAGTCATGAAAAAGGAGAGAAGAAAGGTCCCAGTCTGCCATAGCAGGAGGAAAGTGGTTCAGGAAGAGCCTGTGATGGAACTTGCCCTGAGAGCTCTGGCCAAGAGAGAGCAGATGGCCCAGGCAGCAAAAGCAGAAACTGCTAGTAGGCGCTGAGCTGAGGAGGTACATCTCCCACACAGAGGCAAGAGGATAGGCTCCAGAGTTTCTGGTAGGTGTGGATTACCCTGTCTGTCCATGCATCTGTTCTGGCTGTCCCTTCCCCTTGCCAGAGCCTCCTAGCAAAAGCTGCCTCCCTATCTCTGCTTCAGCCAGCTCCTACCTATTGCTCCTGGCCAGCTCCCAGGGCCCCAGCTATCTCCTCCCCCCCCAAATCCTGTCACAGCACCTTCTTACCAGCCTTCCTGCTATTCCCTGTTTAGAACAGCCAACTGAGGCATCTCCAGCACTGGTCCCAGGAGAGCTAGGGTGCTAGGATCGTAGCTTTGAATTAATTGTCTAAACTCTTATCTGGGTCTGGCCCTTAGCTTCTCTGTGCCTGAAGCGGAGGTTGTTGCTGCATGGCCCTGACTTGAGGTTGGGGCACATAAATTTGGTAAATGCTAAGAGAAGTACCATGGTTGTCACCTCTTCCTCTTCAATCTGGGTCTCAGTGTGGAATCTAAAAGTGCTGATGAATGCATAAGCTGAGAGAGATTAGAAGGAATCCCTCTCTTTTATACTGTCCTCATAGCAGTAGCAGATAAAAATATTTTTCCAACTAAAGCTTTTTTTAAAAGCAGTTGACATCCTTTTTAAAATTCAAACCGCTCCAAATAATCTCTTACCAAAAGTAGAACAGCTGATTGCACACTTCAGCTCTGCTTTTCTCACCAGAAAAAAAAAAAAGTTCTTTTTCCTTTGAGTGAGCTGGGGCTGCTAGCAGTTAAAAAGCTATGGGGATTCAAACAAAGTGATGTGAGAGCACAACCGACTTTCAGAATAAGGAGGAAATTTCTAGGGATTATGTTGAACTGTTCCTCAAGGCTCACTCAAGTCAAGAAGGTGATTCTAGATATGCTTTGGCTTTTCTTCCACTGAGGCTTTGTCAAGGTGTCACGCATACTGTATACAATCTTTTCTGTGGAAAGGTAGTCCAGATTTTTCTAAAAAAAGAAAAAAAAGTGATACTGGGTGCTTACATTTTAGTCATCTTAAAAGGATACTTTGATAGTGTCTCCACACTAAGCACTCTGTGAAAAGTTGACCCTTGAATTATCTCAGTTTGGGGGCAGCAGCTCTTAAAATAACCCAAAACACTAGTCTTTGGATTTAAAACTGTAAGAGCACTAGGGCAAAAGTCCTGCCCTGATCTATGCTGGTGCGAAAACCTTCAATTGAATAGGGGAAAAAGTAGTCCCCTAGCCGGATTTCAGCTGGGCAATGTGCAGGGGTACATCAGTGGCTAAAGCACAGGACTGTCTATTAGCTTGCAGGTTCCCTGGTGGCACTGTTCAGATGACAGTCACTTTTCCATACCTCTTTGCCCTCTCATGTGATTCCTACTTTTATGTTTATTCCCTAGAGTCCTTTATACAAGGGAGAATTATTAAAATTTCAGCAGTCTGCTGCTTTTTGATATCCTCAGCACTTCCTACTGGGTGTTAGGGAAGGAGCATGTAAAGGGCAGTAAATGCAAGGAGGGAAATTGGGAAGCTCAGGAAACTGGGAAACCACCAAATTTGAACCTTAATTCTGTCTGCTGGTATCTTGGGCCTTTGCTGAATATATATATATATATTTATTTATTTGTTTGTTTATAGATAGATAGATAGAGATATATAGATATAGATATATAGAGATATATAGATATAGAATATATATATATATTTGCTGAGTGTGTGTTTGTAAAAAACAGGTACTGTTAGTTAAATGCTAAAATAAAATGCAAGTTCTTAAATATTTTTATGTGCTATTAGAGTAACCACTACTTTCAAGCTTAGTTCATTTTGCAGATCTCTTTTAAAATTAAAAATTGACCTTAACATAGACAGTCACATCAGCACTTTTCCAGTTCCCCTATTTATGCATGAATCAGCTTCTCTGTTAGCAGAACCCAAATGACAGAACAAAATCTGCTCAGACTTCCTCCTCCAATCTCCTCCCAAACTGTGAACCCGATCACAAAGGGAGAAATTCAGCCCGAAAGAACATGAGAAACTCTAGTGAGCCGAAAGGTGTGGCTGCAGATGCAAGATCTGCAATAACCAGCCCTTCTCTGAGTTAGCGCGTCCTGCTTTCCAGGCCCTAAGTGATGCCAGTTTCCTGGTTATGCAAGTATTGGTTGTGCATTTCTTATATAATGTCATTTTTTTCTTTTCTTTTCTGGTGTGCAGTGGATTTGCCATTCCCACAGAACACTAGCAGCCCCGTCCTCAGAGATGGCGCCAATGCCATCGCCCTCTACAGAGGCAACAGCAGCAATTTCATCCTGGGGAAAGCACTGCCAGTGACTGGCCTGGTGGATGCATTTGTATACACGAGCAACGAGGGACCGGACCCTGAGCTGCTGGAGACCCTGACCCCTGGCAGACCTGCCTATGAAAAAAAATGGTGAGGGGCTTCTTGTTGGATAGGGCTGGAAAGAGAATTTGCCCACTAGAGTTGTCCTTGCCTACTAGAGTCATCTTTGACTTGTGTCTTTATCCTTCCGAAGAGGGGCATTGACTCTGAGGAGGTTTTGGTCACCTTTGAGAGGAGAGCTCCTGGCAGCTGTGAGGTCTGTAATACTTTATGACACATCTCATCCCCAGTTAGGCCTTCACTGTTCTATGACAAAATGACTCCTAGTGAACAGAGCACTTTTCTTGTTCAGTGAGCCAGGATAGAAGTCTCACATCATGTGCCATGTGGGGACTTGGGTTGTTGGTCTCCCCACCTAGAGCTCAGTTTACAACTAGAACACAATGGCCATCCCCACATCAGGGTCTTCTTATAGCAGTATTGAGTCCCTGCCATTTTCTACTGCCTGGTCCACATGGGCAGGTGCCCCTAACTCTCCTCAGCAGACCTGGCACAGCTGCTCAGTTGCAAAATAAAGTATATGAGGAGGAATTTTCTGACTAAATGATTGTTGCTAATGAAAGTGTACAGGCCAATATCATAAACCTTCCTGGAATTTCTGTACCACTTTCAACAAGAAAGGTTCTTCTTGGGTTCAGGATGGAATTGCAGGTCAAAATGAGGGAGGGGGGAAGGACTTCCATATCTCTGATGGTGATGATGCTCGCCTGACCCAGGCTGAAATCCCTGCTCTGGTTCATTCTGACCAAGAACTTGAAACTGGGTCATTCTAGGTTGCGTCACTTTCTTTCTGGTTTTTGAAGAGCATAGATTTGCCCCTGTGGGGGTTGAGAGAAACATTGGTAACCTCAAACTTTTGTGGGACATGAAAACTATTTCTCTCACATTTTAAGCATGTTTTACTAACTGGAAAAGTAGAGGACAGAGTGACTAAAGAACAGTGGAGTAGGTGGAGGGGCAGAGGCAGTGAGATGCAAAGCACATGGACATGGGGTTGGGTGTGTAGAACCAGACAATAAGCAAAAAAGATCTGGGAAAGCTCTTGTCTGTGGTTTTCATGGCAAAGCACCAGACTTGCTCTGTGTGTAACTTGTCAATTAAATACCGATGTCCTGGCTCCATAGCTAGAGATCACCCTTTCGGGATGAGCTTGAGACCATTTGAAATTCCAGCAGAGTCAACTGAGTCAGGAAAGAGTGTAGTTTAATTCCATGATAGAATCACCACTCATTCACAGCACATTCCTATTCCTTCCTTTGCTTATCTTCCTCCCCTTGGTGGAAAAAAAATTGGCACTTCTTCCATAAGGAAATGTCTTCTTCCCTGAGGTGAAGCAGCTCTGCTTTGTACACTTCTTAAGAGTGGGACTCCATCCTTCTTTGCCGTTGAGTTGAGGGTTCCTGCCCAAACCTTTCATCCTCAGATGCTCCCTTTCTACTTCCTCTCGCTGCACCCTGCTGGTCTCCCCAGTAATCCCAGCTTGAACACAAATGTCTCTGTACTAACTTACCTGTCTTCACATCAGTCAAAAGCCTTGTGTTGTGGCCACTCTATGGAGACAGATAGGGATAACAAGCAAGCTGAGATGAAAGTAGCTGGTGACTTGCTAGAAGAGAAAGGATGAGATGAAGTCTGTGCTCTTCTCTCGAGGACTAGAGAGCTTTTGGGCTCATTTTTCAGACAACAAAGTACTGATGAGGATGGGGTATCTCTCCAGACCTTGTGAAGGGAAAAGACCATATGTGTATAGTTTCATCCTCTAGTGCAGGCAGATGTAACTTGTGGGTGAAGAGCACCCAGTTCTCTGGTTGGTAAGCCATATTTTCTCTCATTTACCCATCTGTCTCTTTCAGGCACCAGCTGGGTGATGTGTCCATGAGCCAATGCAACTGCTGCTCTGTGACCAGGGATTCTTTGTCCTATGTCCTCAGCAGCCCCACCCCTGGCAAGTTCAATGATTGCCCCAGTAAACGCTTCAGCCAGACCATCTCCTTCTGCCTTCATGTAGCAGGTGTGTATTAGTGACTTCCTCTGCTCCTGTAGGCACCGCTTCCTAAGGACAAGAGCATGTGTGCAAAGCCAGAGCTGTCCAGAAGGGTCTACCTAGAGCTGTCCTGGGGTGTGTGCAGATATACCAAAAGAGATGTAGCCAGAACATCTGACAATTCTCTGCAATATTTTTCTTCACAGAAACCCATTCCAGGCTAAACTTCTCCGGTCTTGATTCCTACACCCACCTGCTCTGGGTGAAGTAAAACCTTTTCAGACCCTCTGAGTGATAAGCAGCAGTTGAGCTGCATCCATCCAGGAATGAGTTGGAGCCTGTGGCTGAAGTTTCACTGGCTAGATAACATTCAGTTTCTTTGTTCCCTAGATTGCCAGGAGTGGCTCCTGAAGTCAGAAGAGATCCTGATGACTCTAGTCCAAGCCCTTGACAGGTCCTGCAGCTGTGGAATCTCCGTTGCCTACTTCAAAGGTGAGGTAGGCAGGAGAGGGGCAGTCCAGGGACCACCAGTGGTTAATGCCGATTCATGTCTGATTTTCAGCCCTGGGTTTCCCTGCTGGATTACATCCTCCTGGCTTAGATCCCAACTTATATGAATTTGGGTGAAGTTGCTGATCATGGAAATGCCAAGTGTTAGGCAGAGCATGGTGCTGTTCTGCAATGTTCTGCAGAGCACTCCCATCTGCAGCTCTGCCAACACACATCAGTGCTGATCTGCATACGGCCACCTATTTCAGCCTATTTTCTGTCAGGCAGGTTTGGCAACTGGGTGGATATCTTGACTAAGAGTTGGTTACCTAGCTGACCTTATGATCCAAATAAAACTGGACTTCAGAAAGGAAAAGTCAGTTCATTAGCCCCCAAATCACCTTGCAGTATGTGATGCCACTTGGCTAGGAAGGGAGATGATCACAACTGTAATGCACAGTTGCAGTAGGCAACAAATAGGTTTCTGTGTAGGTTCCTTTTGAGTCGAGAGCTGTGGACCTGCCAAACTAAGCCAAGTAGCAGCAGAAATGCAAATGCACTTACTGGTTGCTGTGATCCTGTGATATCCCAACTAGATTAGTGTGCAGGTGTGGTGAGCACATGCAGCTGCAAGAAGAGAAGAGCCATGCCTTTGCAGCCTGCATTGGCAGCAGCATTATGTTCAGCTCCACATGTTTAGACTCCTCGAAGAGACCATTCTGTTTGCTGTTGGGGTTACAAAGCTTCCAAAAGGATGAGGATGGTATCTGGATATGCTGTGTGAGCTTGGTCCCAGAATGCCCCTTTGCACAGGCAGAGGGGCTGCTGCAGAGCTCACAACATTGTGCTGATGGTATGAGCTGTTCGGCTAAACTCTTTCCCTGAATCAGCTCTGACCAGGAGGGCAGTGGAGGTGGAGGTGAGCTGGTTTGCTCTTCATCCTTTCCAGGAGAAAGTGTGTCTTCATGAAGATGTGGTGAAACTGAGGCAGTTCTCTGCTTGCCTTTTCAGATTCCAAGGCAGTCTGCCAGGACCTGGGGCTTGTATTCACCACTCTGCTAACTGCCAGGTCAGAAGACCAGTTGAGCAGCCTACTGCTAGCCTTCAAGACCTTCCTAGAAAGCCCCAGAGTTTTGAGTTTTGACGGAAGGAACATCACAGCAGAAACCTCCTGCTTCAAGGACATTAATGAGCCAGAATTGCCTCCAGGTACCAGACATCATTCTTGCTGGTTGGGGGGACACAATGCATTTGAGGGTGGACATGTGGGTCTAGCTCACCCAGAGGAGAGAGATGTGCCTCCCTCCATTTCCCTAACTCTGGCAAAGAGCCCCCCCCCCCCCACTTCCATCTCATCCAGTATTAGAGCTCAAGTTGTTTGTTATGTGGCATAACAGCAAGCTCTGTTATTACAGCTGATAATAGTGAGGTAGGGTATTCTTAGGGCTTTTCTAAAGTATATGGAGCACAAAGATAAAAATTATTGGGATTTGTGGTCAAAAAGATATTCAGTGTCTGAGTTCTGCTTATGTCCATACGCAGACAACTTTGTATAACATAAACTGTGAGGAGTCAGAGAGGGGTTTTGTTACTTTACTCTCCTCTGGTTCCTCTGCATGTACGTTACACTGTTAAGAACTGGTGTCAGGTAAGAGGAGCAGCTTCCACCGTCTCTGGGGGCATCAGGCTTGTGTAAGGCAAGCACGGCCTTGTTACTTGCTAATAGGCAAAGGCCTATTGGTTCCCCTGCATGCTGTTGCAAGAGGGAGAAGTGCATGTTGGGGTTTTGGGCCACTATGCTCAGTTATCTATTGAATTTGGTCACATCTCAGCAAAACACTGTGCAGAAATTATCTGTTCTTTGTCCAGGGCTCTGTGCTTAGGCCCATGTTCATGTCATTTTTTGATTTCTGTGGTGTCCCATCAGAGATACCAGAAGGGACACAGGAGCCCTCTACACAAGTGGCCAAGCTACTCATCAGTGAGATAAACCCAGACAATCCAGGAGGAAGAGAGGACACAGAGTATGTCGAACTCTTCTACACTGGACGGACACGCTTTGACCTTCAGGGATACTGGTTGGTCCTCTACAATGGTAAAAATAGCCTGGCCTACCGGGTGCTGGACCTGTCTGGACATCACACAAATGAGTTGGGTTACTTCCTGGTGGGGAGCAGTGCTGTGAGTCCAGCACCCATGATCAGGCTGCCTTCAAACACCATCCAGAATGGGGCGGACGCTGTGGCTCTCTACTACAGCAACACCACCTTTTACAAGGTGAACATGGCCGTGACTGCAGAGGGCCTGGTGGATGCAGTGATATACACATCCCGAATGTCGGAAAAGGCAGACCAGCTGATCAAAGTGCTGGTACCAGGGCAGAGTATCCTGTACGAAAATGATTCTCACAGCACTGAAGATGAGTCTCTGAGCCGCTGTAACAGCCTGAGTGCAAAACTCCAGAGCAGCTTCCAGGTAGGTTGAAGGCAGATGTCTGTTCTCCCTCCATATTCCATGGGAAGCTAGTGGTTACATTCCAGTATGTACTTTATTAGGGAAAGCTGGGCACTATGGTGAATCACTTCTGTCTCCTGTCAGCTGCTGATGCTCTCAGCCAGCCCTCATCTCTCTCTGCCCCACTTTCGTTCCTGTTGTTAGCCATGTAACACCTCCATGCCCTGTGCCACATGGTTCAGAGCCCAAGAGATCCCCTAAGGCAGCTCACATGCCACCAACCCCAGAACCAGGGAGTTTGCTTTTGGATAGCATCCCGGACTTCCCGGTTTCCCCAAGCCAGATGGGGAGTCACCTCTTTACCCTGCTTGTCTGGTGCCAGTTTCAGGATGTGTGATACAACAGTTCACATCCATGAAACCCAGCTTCCCACAAGGTGAAGGTGTAAAGGGCATGCCTTAACCTTTGGTGTGACTGATTTATGTTAATTTTTATGAATTGTTCTTTTTATTTCAAAATGTCTAATTTCAGATAGTCCACCTGAAGAAACGCTGGCAGAGCATGTATATTTTTCCTTTACAAGGTTGGATAAGGGAGGGGTTTGTTGTTCCCCTGCTGATGCCCACTAGGATCAGGCCAGTGCAGGGGTGTGCTCAGGTCAAAAACTGAGACAATAAAAGTGCTCTGGAAGCAGAAGAGATCCGGGGGGGGGGAGGGGGGGAAGGAGGTACTGAGTTGCCTCCACACTGTCACATCCCAAGGGACCTTTGCACCAGAAAAGGAACATAAAGGAAGTGTTGGTATGGAGTCGAGATATGAGTGTAGAAATGCTTCTGTTAGCAGGGAAAGAGAATTATTCTTTGTCCCGAGGGTGGAAGTGAAGACAGCAATGTTGAAAAAAGGAAGGCAGAGATGGGGGATGTGTGGTGATGTGACCTCACAGTTAGGACAACCCTTAGATGAGGTGGTGGGAGGTGAGAAACAGCTGGCTTCTGTCCAGCTGTGAGACAGAACCAACCACATCCTCCTTTGGGTCTTACCTGGTGGGGCGGGGAGACTCAAACAAGAAGTAGCACTGTAAGGAGCAATATCTCCACCTGAAGAAATGGGAGTAGCAATGATTGCAGCAGTTTGTCTGTCTCCCCGCAGGTGACCGTGATGACACCACTTGGAGAGAACTCCTGCAGCAACTCCTCAGCTCTGCTTCCCAGCAATTCTGCAATCCTCATCAACGAGCTGTGTTTACTTAACAGCACTGCTCCCTATTGCTTCATTGAGTTGAAGGGGAAGCCCGGAGCTAGCCTGAAAGGACACAGCCTGGTATTCTTCTCTGAGAAAGAGGGCAAAATGTATGCTAGCATCCCACTGTGGGGCACCTTTGGAGTCACAGGCCTATTTGTGTTTACACCAGACAGAGGGCCCAAGCATGGTAAGGCTAATAGTAGAGTCTGGCAGGCAGATGCTCCCTTCCTTCAATGTCTGGCTTTTGGGCTGCCGTTGCATATTTTAGATAGCCAAATGGCCAGGTGATTGAGCGATTCTGAGAAAAGAGTGGTGAGGCAGGGTTAGATAGTGGGATAATAACTCTTCTCTCCCTTTTTCTCTGTTTCTGTTATTTTTCTCTCTATTCTGTGTGGGATATTCCATTACATTCCTGCTGAGCAAGCATTTAATCATAAATTAGTTGCTTTGCTGAGCTGTTGGTTTAGGGCAGAGGGACCTGGAAGACTGAAAGCTCCTCTTGCCAGACCCATGGCCAGGTGGATTTCAGGAGAAGCGGAGTCCACTGTCAATTCTTTCAATGATATCTTACTTGCCTCTGAGGCTGGATGAGCCAGCACCCTGCAATGCTGCTGCCTCCTCCTGGTGCTGAGTTGGTATTTACTTGGCAAATACATTAATCTTAATTTTTGTTCTTCTTAAATTCTGTCTGGATTGCATGAAGAGCACTCTGTATCTTAGAGGAACCTTGACCTTCCAGAAACCTGTGTTCACAGCAAGAAGTGGCTTCTCTGCAGCTTCTTCTGGCCCATCGCTATCATTATTTTGTTGGCCATTTCTGTTCTTGGAGTTCTCCRGTGAAATCCACTCCTCGTTACCAACTTGTCCTTTCAGGCTCAAGGCCCTAAAGCTGTCTAGATGTTCACCCCATTTATCCCCCTGGCATTTCCAGATGAGATGAAGCTGACTTTCAAGGACATCTCTGCTGCTAGTGAAGGCTATAGTGCTATTGCTGTGTACACCACCAATCTGATTCCTGGTGACATAAAGGCAACATCGGAGAACCTGGTGGATGCTTTGGTTTACACATGTGGGCCCAGCACAGGTGGAGGACATTTGGACTTCCTTGGACCATCTTATCATGTGCCCTGCAAGGATGACAGGTGAGGCAACTTCCCCTGGAAAATGTCTTTAGGTTCTTCATGCCCAGAGCCTCCAGCTGGCATATTTCTGAGCTTGCTGCCTTGTCCTGTGTCCTGTAAAGCTGAATGCATTCACCACAGCTGTGATGAAAAATGGAGGGGTGGGTAGCATATTGCAATGGAAAATGTTTTCTCTCCTTTAGCCTAGGGAATTCGGCTTTGTTACCTCACTGTTCACTTAATTTGCTTTCCTCTAGGGATATATATATGGCATCACAAGAAGGCATTCAGCCTTCACAGATAGCAACTGTGTATGCTTCTTTGCCAAACTTTTTTTTTTCTTTAAAAAACGGGGTAACTCTGTGAGCAGCAGAATGAAACAAAACCTGGCTTCCCTTTCATGACTAGGTGGATTCTCTGCTTAACGAAGGTCAGGGTTTAGCTTTGCTTTTGGTGAAAATACCAGAAGTGTTTCTCCTTTCCACAAGATCACCTCTTTTAATTAAAGCTGTCCTCTTTAAGTCCTTTACTCCACTGTACCATTTGGTTTGACAACAGGTTCCAAGTTTTCAGGAATACACAACCTACCCATATAAGCACACATATGCAGAGCACTTGCATATGTGCCATTTCCATAGGAAATTGAAATCTCTGGCTTCTGGCTCACTGTAACATTATGCTAAAAGTTCTCCAAGGCAGTTATTCGTAACATCAGAGCAGGCAGTTAAGTGGGAGAGCTCACATGGGTGGATTCCAGACTGCCTCGGTCAGTCTAGCCCTTAACTACCTCCTTCAGAAAACGTGGTTCTTCATTGCTTAATTAAGTTTCCAAGTCTTGGCATAGAAAGGGAAGCAACAGGTCAGTGAAACCCAAGGGCAAATACTGTGTAGCTTGGAAACCTCCTTATTCTGGAGAACTAGCTCTCCATATTGGGTGACTGGCTGTAGTGAGGCAACAACCTTACTCTAGAAAACAGTCAAATTAAGTAGGTTTGCTTTGGCCAAACCCAAGTCCCCTCCAACTGATGGGATTAGATAGACCTGCCTCTGTGAAGGCCCTGCAAAAATTGATTTAAACTCCAGTTCCAGAAAACTATCCACCATCCCCAGTGATGTCAAGAACTGTGGCTCGGGAGGGGATTTGTGAAGAAATCCATGTGACGTGCTGGTGAGATTTGACTCATTTTTCTGGGGGACAGGCCTGTATCTCTAAGCCGTTGTTCCTGCTGCAATGGGAGTGCAGAGCTGCAGTTTGCTGTCTCAGACCCTACGCCTGGCTTGCAGAACAGCTGTCCCCAGAACTCCTTTGCCGTGGATCTTAATCTGTGTTTCCTGACACCCAGTAAGCAGAGCTGCTTGCTTCCACCAGTGTGTGGAGGGGGTGGGTTGGGAAGGGACTGGGGCGGGGGGGGAGGCTGGAAGGAGAGTGTTGTGCTGACTGTGTGACTTCCCATGGCCCAGAGTGGGGCAGGAAGGGGTGGGCGGAGGTGGAGTGCGGAGCCTGCTGTCTTCCAGCAGTGAAAGGGAAAGGGGAATGTGTGCAGGAGGGAGAGTTAATATAGATACTGGTGTGTTGATGTGATGGATAACACGCAGCTATCTCAAGTGGGCAGCCTTACTTGTGTTTTTGGTGTGTGTTTGTATGAAGGTGGCAGCATATTTCATTTGAGACACCTCTGCTCACACAGGAGCTGAACCCTGCTCTTGAGATTTTTTTTTTTCAGCCAAGTGGAAAGTCACTTAGCTTTCTAGCAATGACAGGAAATCCTCCTCCAGGTCTGTCATGATAACTGGGACATGGTCAGGGAAATCGCAAACAAACCATCCTGTCCCAGCCCATCAGTAAGAACAAAGTGGTATGACCTAATCCTGACCCTGGGGCCAGCAACTGAATGTACAGTGGGATCTTCAGCCCCTGCAGAGGGGCTTTTGATCAGCTTTAGAGCAGGCAAGACCCGGCTTAAATGAAATGGAGGTTTCCACGTTTATTGCTCATTGTAGGCTGCAGTGAAGAATCTGCTATTTCTACATGTTCTTGGCCTGCTGGAGAACAGTCCAGACTGTGACTTCCCATGCTATGTTCAAATAGGAGTTTCAACCCCGCTCCAGTTAAATTGAGAGGGTAGCTTTCCTCCTCCTCCAACCTTCTGAGAGAGGCAGCCTGGGTCTGAGGTCTAAGGTCTAAGAGGGGCAGGTAGTGGACCTCTCCATCTTCTTGCACAAGAGTCCTCTCTGTGCTAGTTTGGGGGACAAGAGAGGGGCATGCCTCTTCCCCAGCTCCTCTGAACACAGCTGGCACACTGCTTGGTTGCAGGCACAATGCCATGGCCTCATTCCTGCTCTCTGGCCAAACCGCAGGCACAGCTAGCTAGCAGATTAAAGGGTGCTTACCACACTGTGTACAGCTTCTGGGTCACTGAGCAGGGGAGATACCAACGCATGAGGCTTGAAGTGCACAAGATAGGCCTGCAAAGTGAAAGCTAGTTTCCTGTTTCTTGAAATTTGGCAGGCCTCTATTAACTACCAGAGTTTGGATGATCTGATGGTGTTTTGGGATACAAATGAGGTTAAAGATTTGGTGAAACTGCTGCATGTGTCAGTAGAAGGCCAGAAGGGAAGACCCACTCTGCAGACACCTGCAGAAAAGAGGGTCCACTGATACACATAGAGGAAGATGGAATGCAGCTCCTTCTTCCCTGTAAATATTGGAGCAAGCCAGGGAATCTCATCGTTGTCCCTGCCAGTCTTGGTCTGCAAGGGGTTGCTCTGACCCTGAGGGAGCCATGGGACGAGGTCCAACCAACTTCGGGGTCTCCCCTGCAAGCACCCTTCTCAATATGTAGGCTGCAGCTCCTGCTAAGGGCTCCCAACAAGCAGTAACCAGACTCTGGTCAGCTTTGTTCGTGAGATCAGATGTGAGGGCAAGTGTTTTGGAAGGAGAACACAGCTGGAAGCTTGTGAACAGGCCTGAACCGCGCTCAAGTAACCACTTCTCCTCTTCCTATAGATTGTTCCATGTGGACCCTGAACCACAAGAGGATGCTGAAAAGCGTGGGAAAGTTGTTGCTGAACTCTTTAGAGGAGAACTGCTCCTGTGGCATCTCTGAGTCCTACCTACAGGGTTAGTTCCCCACGCCATTCATGCAGTTTGCAGTGCCTTCCCCCCTCTCCCACCCCAGACAAGCATCAGAGGAAGAGTCACGTTCTCTCTCCTCCTGAGATATCAGGAGAGAACTGAGGCAGTTGCAAGAAGCTGGCCTTTTTTGAAGCCTGATTTGCAGGCCTTTCACACTGATAACATGAGTGAGCTGAGTTGGACAAGTAGCAGTGAATACACAGAATTTCATTAAGGAGAGCACAGGAGAATCTGGTATGGGCTGCTTATTAGAGCACGGGCAAGCAAAAGGGACTATGAGGAATATGAATCTCTGACAACGTATCTGAATTTAGCCAAAACATCTCAAAACTATGTTTTCTTCTGTACAGCCAGGTTGGAGGGCTAGTTCTGGGAGTGGAGGCAGAATGCTTCCAGCACATCTTGAACTTTACCCTGCCACCACCTGGTGGAGATGAGTCTTCATTATCCAATGACTCCTAATATCAGTGTTACACACCTTTGGAAATGGTCCTTGTCTCTTGTGCAGTGTTTCTGGGCCAGACAGCTTGAGATCACAGGTCTGATCTCCCCACCGTTTCATTTATGGCTAACTATCAGTTATGATGTGAGACAAGGGCAGGGCAAGGTTGCCTGAGAAAGATTTTGTAAATGATGCCTTGAGATGTCTGCGAGGCGAATCTAAACTTGCAAAGCAAAAAGTCATTTACACTCTAAAGAGCTCTGGCCCCCAGAGGAGGGGAGTTTCTCAACCCTTTCTGAATCAGACTCCTTTAGTGTCCTATATCTGTTTGAAGTACCTAGAACAAAAAGTCATGTCCGAAAGTCTTAGTGCCCTACAGCTTTTGAGAGATGGGCAGAAATGGTTCCTATTTTTAGCTTGGTTTTGTAAGGAAATGAAGGCTATGCAGTCATGCCAGCTGCCAGTCCTCCCTCTCCTGAACAATTGCTTTGGCAGAAGAGCCTTTTGATCCTTTGAACAATTTCAAACAACTGTGACCAAAGGGTAGAGGTCTTGAAGTTATTAAGTCACTGTAAGTGTAGTACAAAGTATTTTGCTGAGTTGGGAGGAGAGCTCCAAGTTCATTTTGTCACTAAAAGAAAGGTTGAGTATGTGCTTGAGCTACCTGTTCTGTAGGGGATGAAGTGCAGTCCACTGTGGGGTGATTTCATAGACACAAAGAGAAGGCAGGGTTTCAGGCGTCTCAGTCAGGACCCTCTGTTGCTTTTCTGCAGAGCTGAACCTGACTTGCATGGACTCCCTGGTGAAGGTCTCAGGCCAGATGTGGGCCCGACTGCCAGAGCAGCAGCAGTCCATCATAGCCTGGCACCAAAGCTTCCTGGCCAGCCCCCACCCCTTCTCTGTGGAAGGGAGAGTGCTGAAAACCAGTGCTGAGTGTGTCACCTTGAAAAATGCACCGTCGACATCGCAGAGCAGTCGTGAGTAGGAGACAGAACTAACACAATGATCTCTGCTTCCAGCACAGCAAGCAGGGCTGGGGCCAGGATCGCACTGTATCTCCACATTAGACAGTAATCAGGACAAAGGAGGCAATTTAGAGCAGACATCAGGGACCTACAGTGCTTCCTAAACAAAGCTGTCTTCTAGAAGCTAATGGGTTATTACAAGAGAGATGTAACAACAGTCGGTTCCTCTGGTGTGACAAGTGATTGCCTAGTCAGCCTTACTATGTGGGTCCCATCCCCAAAGGTACAGCAGACCCTGTACCCAGATACCCCTGGAATTTTAAGTGTCTAAATCTCATTGTGAGCCTGAGCTTTGATGGGGAGCCCCTTGCTATTTGGTCTGATAGGCATACAGTAAAGAAACCAAAAAGCCCTCCTGCTCTGAGGCACCAGCTGGCACCCAAACTGGAATGAATCAAAAGCAAGAATGCTGAGAGGTGAATGTTCTCCAGGGTATTGGAACAGGGGCTCTGTAGATGAGGAGGCCAGGAGAAGCTGACCTCTTGAAGGCACTATATGCTAGGAAAGATCATGACTACAACGTTCCATCTCTATTTTTCCACCCTCAGCCTCCTTCCAGGGCTGGGAAATTGCCCTGTTTGTTGTGGGATCTCTCCTGCTCGCGCTCTTGTTGGTTGGCCTGGCATTTTACTTCATCAGAAGGTGAGAAACTGTCTTTATCTCCCATCTGCCGTGCATCTCTCACTCCTTCCTTCCAAAGTGTATCAGGGAAGCCACAGACTTCCTCTCTAAGCACTGCACAATGACCTGCTCCTTCACTCAGCTGAATACCTACATTCAGACACTGTACCCAAACACTCCAATATGCAGATCCTAATTTTTGCAGTAAAGCCCCTTTGCTTTTGATGTGGGAGATGGCAGGTTCTGTAGAAAGTTAAGATAAATCCATGAATAACGCTAGCTGTGTCACTGAATACAGTGTAACATCTATCAGTCTTACTGTTTGTACTACCATCATGTTTTGGTCAGAGAATAGAAAACTGAAAGTTCCTGACCCACAGGGAATAGTGAGAGGCAGCACTTTGGCAATAGGAAGAGCTGTTCCTTAGAGCAGGATGGAAGTAACCTCAACAGGAAACAGCTTCTGTATTATACATGACACACTTCAAATAATTACTCAGTTCTCTCTAATATTGTCAGAAGGCAAACAAGAGCTTAATATTCGAATTGCAATTTCTCTGAAAAAGTGTTACAGCGGATTGGTTATTTAACAAGCCCAGATGATTTCTTTTCATGAATTTTTCTTGATTGGGTACATTTGATCATTCAACAGGATGCTGATGTGTGAGTGTTAGAAGTGAGGAAAGTTCTTAAAACTCATCTAGAGAATAGAAAAAACTCAGTATGTATTTTTTAAAGGAATTTTTAAAATACTGTAAGTCAGGTTTGGGGAATCTCCTTCAGAAACCAAGATGTTCTTAAGCTGATGTATATTAATTATGTGCAAGTTGATGCTAGGTGTTCTGCCTCCATTTTTTTCCCCAAAATGTTAAAGAGACTTTAGTAAACTCCATGTCTGCTGAAGGCTGGTCATCTAGCCTCTTCATTTTAAATACAAAATTGAGATATACAGAGTGGCTGTGACTTTAGCATCTCTGCATGAGATCCTGACTCTAGAACACAGAAGGGGAGATGGGAGTCTTGTTAGCTGCCTTGTATGAAAGAGCAAAGCAACTAATCTTGCATTTTTCATTGTCCATTGCTTTTTAGACATCCCCCAAATTACACCAACATCGAAATGAACGACCGCAGGGAGATTGCGGCAGATTTCTAATGCTCCCAGGCATTATGGTGCTCCCAGGCTATGGTGGCAGGATGCATCGCCTTTGAGCCAGGCATGTGTCTCTGTGGGTGGCAGACTGTCCTCCACCAGGATTGCTGCAAGGACCTGCAAAACACCCACAGTACAGCTTTATATATACATATATATATACACACATATATATATTTTTTAATGCTTGAATTATTTTTACACTTCTAAATTTTGGCCTCCAACTAAAGGAGTCCAAAGAAAAAGGCTGGGGGCTTCTTCTAGGCAAAGTTTATGCTCATGGAGGTGACCAGAAAGAAAGAAGTGTCCTTGACTGATGCAGAGGAAGGATGTATTCATCTCCTCTTGAGATTTGCTGCTGGATGTTGAACAGAAGTCCCCTCACCTGGCAGTCCTTTCCCTTGGAAGGCAAGTCCAGTTACTAGTCACTCTGGACTCCACTGCTGCAGTGAAGATACATCAGCTCTCCTCGAGCCCTTCTTATTCATGCAGGAAGGGGTTCTCAGCATCATACTCCTGAAATCTCTCTTGAACAGCCTGAGCAGGTCTGTACCATCAGCAGCCTGCTATAGTTGAGAGGTCTTACTGCTGGGAATCAAAGCCAGGAGGACATCCTGACCAGTTACAGAGGAAAAGGTTTGAGGAGAGACAAACACATGACTCCTGTCAGCATACAACTCAGTTCACATCCCTTTAAACACACGGTCCTGTGAGACTCTGACTGCAGCCTGTACTCTGGCTGGACACTGAGCAGGAGCAAAGGCTAGTGCCAGACCCCAGATTTGCTGGGAATTTGGGGACAGGGAGGCTGACCTGGGTGGAAGCTGCTTGGCTGAAGAATCTGTTTCCTACTTAAGTGAGATTTATCCCTAACTGTGTGGTGGCTGATGCCATGACTCCAGTAATGTCCTTGGTGTGCAGAGTGGTGGTCTCACTTCATAGGCTTGACCACCCTGAGCAGCTCTGCGCATGGTGGCAGCTAGAACAGTCTCAAATCTATCCAGCCTGGTTGCTGATGGGGGGATGTGTAGCTGAAATGGAGAAATAGATCCCACACTTTTCTGAACCACAGTGTATGTAGATTTTTACTGAACAAGGTTCTGCAGGGGGAGGGTACAAAGCATTCATGTGATTAACTGTCACAGTACTGGCTCCCATGAAAGTAAGTCTCATGTTGCTCCTCGGAACCTGCCTCCCTGCTGCAACCCTCCTAGTTGACTTCTACTTGTAGCTGGCCTGTTTGAGCTGCTGAAGTCCATCAGCAACTGGCCAGCTCCAGTACCAGCCAGCATGGGCAGCATGGGAGAAGTGAGGCTTCAGCTTTCTATTGCCCTGTCTCTTATGCCAGGCAGCTCCTTTTAGTCGACAAGGCTGAAGCAGAGCAAGACCTGATGCAGAAGTGACCTTCCTCTGCTGGATGCCAGACATAATCCTGAGGCAGCTGACACTTCTGAAGCATTAGAGCTTGCTCTTCTTCATGGCTTTTATCCTTCTGCAGTGGCATCCCTCCCTGCTCTCGCTCCAGTCCTGCACTTTGGCATCACGCAAGGTCAGATGAGTTCCATCTTGAACTGGCTGAAGTTTGGCACAGTGGGCGAGGGCTCGGCCATGCTGCTGAAGGGGACACAGGGCTGGTTTCCTGGCACAGTACCATGGCTCACTGTGGAGCTGAGCTGCTGCAGTGTCATCAACACCTCCTGCTGGAGTCGCTGCTGATGCTCCTGCTGGCGCTCCAGGCGGCATTGCCTCTCCAGGACTGCATGCATCGCCTGACTCAGTTTCTGGATCTCTGTGTGTACAGCATCCAGCTTTTCGGCAACAGCATGTGAGCTGGGAGCAGGGGGAAGCACTGGTCCCCCCCATGCAAGGTTCTGGTTTCCAGGACCCGCAATGTTCAGCAGGACAGTTTGAGTGCTGGCATCTTTGACCTGGAAGTAGTGGGAGGCAGGAGAGACGGGAAGGTGAAAAATTATCAGTTGCTCCTTCAGTAGAAGATTAGCTAGAGGATTTATTCTGTGCTTCAGTTACAAGGCAGGAGAGAAAGCTGTAGTACTAGCCTTGCTGCGGACTTCTAGATCCCACTGGGCTCTGATCTGCTTATCCTCCACACCCAACCTCTTTGCCTCTGGTATGGTGGCACACTGCATTGCTGTGCATGCTATTAGGAAGTGCTTAGCCACCCAGCAATGGCTGCAGCTAGATGGCAGTCGGGCTGCATGTACTTCATGCCAGGCCTGTGTTTGCTTTCCACAGGGATAGAAACAGCATATCCTGTTTCCTTCTCCTTTTTTTGCATTGCACCCTGCAAAGCACAACCCTAGAACTGGTTTTGCCATTCTGTTTCCTGAGAGAGATCATACACTAGGTTTTGAGCCACTGGGGAGTGTTTCTTTTAGAAAGGCTGCTGAACATGGTGCTTCTCAAGCAACTGGCAAGGGCTCTTGCCAGACAAGCACCTGAACATTCTGGAGAAGACCCATGGAGTTTGCTACATCAGAGCAGAGATGGGGTAAGTTCCTGCTGGGTGTATATAGGACACTGATGCCCTGAGGTTCAGCCTGATTCACTGTTATATTTTGTACTGTGGATACCATCATGAGAAAGGCAGGCGCTAACATCAGCCTTATGATTCGTCATGTGCAATAGCATAACCCATCATTTAAGTCTCTGGAGGTCAGAATCCACTCTGAACAGGTAAAGGTTGGGCTTTGGCCTTGTGTTTGGGACTAGTCTGCGGCCCATTCACCCTGTTGGCAACCTACTCTGGGCTGGGCCTAGGAGTCCTGGTCACTTACATTTGCACTGTGGCTCATTGCAGCAGTCAGGACAGCTGGGCTTGCCTGCAGGGGCTGGCTGGCCGGCTGCACTCCGACCAGGAAAGGCAGAACAGTTGTGGAGCCAGACAGACTCTGCCCATTCTGAATGTTGACCTGATGGAAGAATAGCAAGTGTCAGACATGGTTGTGCGTGTACAGCCCAGACCCTGAGAGATTTTGTGGCACTGCAAAGCAGTGTTGTATGTGTTAGGGACTACAGAGGCTTGATGCTTCTTAAAGAGTGGCAGTCCTGGCCCTCCTTACCCCCATCCTGGCCCTCCTCAGCCCATCATCTCCCAGAGATGTTCTGAAGCTCACCCATTGCACTGTTCTGCTGCCAACACAAAGTAGCCACTGTCCTCAGTGGGGTTCAAGCAGAACTTCTGAGCCTATACAGAAGACCAAACCTTAAAGGGAAAGTCCGTGAACTGTGTATTGGAGGTTCAGAAGACCAAATACTGATAGAAACTAGTACTTCTGCTGTTCCTTTCCAAAATCAAATAGTAACTGCACCCCCCCCCCGTCTATTACCGCCTGAAGTCCTCATCCAACTGCCCTGAACAGGGGCAATGGGGAAACTTCCCTAGTAAGCTAACCAAGTGCTTAAATTTAAGCATTTGTTAAGAGTGCAGCTAGCATATTTTTGCTGTGTATGTCATGAGTCCTTAATCCCCTGATGTTCTACCCTGTGTACATAGTTTAAATGAGGCTTTAATTCCAAGGAACAAGTTGTTTCCTTGGCAAGGAAGCCCATGGACATGACAAGGTATGTGTGCTGGGCCTGTTCCCTGTGGGGAGCGTGGGCTAGGGTGACCTGGCAGCATGCAACCCAGGGACCAGGGCTTCCTCCATGGCACACACAAGGGCAGTAGAGATGAAGCCCACCATGAAGGGCATCAACACACCTTCCCCTGCATGTGGGCATCATCTCCTGTGCCCTCAGTGCTTCCCAGGATCCCACCAGGGTCAACATGAGCAGGGTGTCTCGTGTGAACTAAGCACAGCACCAGGTCCTGGCTGGAGCAGCTATGCCATCAGGCCAGGCACACTCCAGCCACTCCAAATCTCCTTGCCTCATACCTTTTTCTGGAGGAGAATAGCCCTATCCACAATCTTCTTCTTTACGATCAGGGCTGGGTTCCTGGCAGGGGGCATGAAGAGCCTCCCTCGGTTGGGCAGTGGCTGCTGGGGGATGGCTGGGGGCAAGAGAGCTGGACAGCTCCCCAGAGCACTCGATCGGTTCACGGAGCAGTCGTCACCTGCGAGGGACGTTGAGAGAAATGCCTCAGAAGGAGAACCTTGAACTGAGGCTTTCCACCCCGCCATTCCCCTTCAGAGCTCCCTCTGTGGAGGATGGAGAGCTCTTCACTTCCGGACCCAGCACGGGCCTGAGGGACAAAGCCTTTTTTGCATAGCACAGCTTCCAAGGTGCAGCTCTGGGCCCTGAGCTGCCACTGATACTCAGAGGTCAAACTTCTCTGCATTTCAACCACTGTTGAATAGCACTGGAAGCACCCCCACCATCCATATGGGACTGGAAAGCTGGGGCAGAGGTAGAGTTGTGTTTTTTCCCCCTGCCAGGGCACAGACAGCCCTGGTGCAAGGCATCCAAACTCATCAGGCACCACCTGAGAGGCAGGAACAGGAGGGTAGAAAGCCAGGCCTTACTGTTCCCGGGGGCCACTTGAGTCCCTGAAGGCAGTCCCATGGGCACAGGCTTCCCAAAGTGCCCGCCATCCTTGCAGAGCGAGGTCACACTGACAATCTTGATGCCTTCCTTGCTGTCTCCGCTGTCACTGAGGCAGGGCCCTTTGCTGCCCGTGGCACCTCCGCTGGGCAGCGCGGGGAGCTTGGGACCTGCTGCTTCCTGCTTGTTCTGCTCGGGCTCATTTTCCTGGAGCATGGTCCAGAGCTGCTCGTCCTCCCAGCCCGCCTGGCCAGCAACTGCCTTGCGCTGTGCCTTGTCACCTGCCGGCTGGGGCAGCACAGCTCCTGCTGGCTGGGAGGGCTCCACATTCTTCCGCTTGAGGAAGAGGTACACCGCCTGGGGGGTCACCCGGATGTTGTCCAGCTCTAGAACTTTCTTGATCTTGCGAAAGCTCAGCCCGGCTTTGCGCAACTCCACAATTCTCTTCTTGGCATGGTCATCCAAGCGGCCCATTGCTCCCTGGGGTGCTGGTGCAGCCTGGCACCCTTCCTGCCACACTTCCGTCCTGCAGTCAGCAGCTACATCCCTGCCAGCCGGTCAGTGCCACTAGCCAGAGTGTGCTTCTCCTGCACAGCCCCTATCAACACCCCTAGAAGCAACAGCAGAGGCCACTTGGCTGGTAGCAAAGAGCAGAGCTGCTGCAGGGATGGTTACACCCCAAAGGCAACACCAAGCCTCGCAAGCTGTGCTACAACTCTGCTAGTTTTTTGTCACCTGGCTGCCTGCAGTGGCTGTGGCTTCACAGAGTACCACCCCAAGTTTTGAGCAGTGATGATGCTTTGCTAGACACCAGGTTCCCAAGTCAAAGAAACGGAAGGAGGCAGTGCTTTCAGCTGGGACTGGAAGCAATTGGGATGGCCAAAAAACACATCCCTCACTCAAGCAGGAACTTCATGAGGGAACACTTCAGAACAGAAGGTCTGGCCAAGACCCCTGGTCCAGCAAGGGCACAGAGGGCAGGAACAAGCTCTGTTCTACCTGACGTCCCAAACCAGACATCAGTTCCCTGCTGCCATCAGTGTACCAGTGATGCAGAGAGAGGGAGAGCTGGGCTAGAGCAGGGAGAAGGCATCAGATGGCTGGGGTTTGCTTCCCTTCTGAAAAATGGTAGATGGGTTGCTGGAGGAAGGAAAACATACTCCAGATCCACTCAAAAAACATTTTTGAGTCACCTAGAAGTCATTGTTAGAAACTCCTTGAGTGGCTACACAACATTTGGAAATGCAATTGGCCAAGGCAGCCAGGCTCCATCATTTCAGGTAAAGGCTGTCACTATCATCTCAGGTGTGAACAATGAGCGTTCCTCCTTTTGCTGTGATAAGGAAAAGAACATCATGTGTATGCAAAGGACCAGGATGGCTACACTGATTGCTAATTTGCTGGCTATTATTTCCAATGGTGGCTTAGGTAATACACAAAAAGCAGTTGCCTCCTCTTGTTTCAAAACTCAGAGCAATGCAAGTCCTGCTGTGTGCATGGGCCACCTCTAATTCATATTTCTGTGGTTGTTTGTGTTCATGCCCAATGCAGATGTGTCCTGCTCTGGCCAAGCAGCCACGCTAGGATCCAGAGCAGCAGCAGGCTCTGCTCAGGATCTCAGGGAGCTCGGTGCAAGTCTCAGGAAACAGCAGAAGTTCATCATGCAAGGCTGGTAAGGTCCCTGGAAGCAAGCAGGTCCTCCCCAGAGCTTCACATCTCTTTGGTGGCTTGTAACATTGCAGTTAGCAGAATCAGGGACTCCAGCTTTGCAGGCTACTCCTTGGAAACAGTCAGTGCCTTAGAGCCTGCCCTTTGAGATTGTAGACTGCACTGTGCCACACCTTTGAAACAAGAAAAAGCAAACAGTTATATACCAGTTGTAACAAAGGTACATTGTACAAGCAAACACAGAGGTAATTACTGCCCTTCCTTAGTGCTTACCCCTTCCCTTCCCTCTGAGCTTCCCTTGCTTCCTCCTATACACACACATATACAGCTTTGGCTTGTGTTGTAAGTGGTTTAGTACATGGACATGTATACTATCCATGTGTGGGTGGAAATTACACAGCTACAGCCTCTGAAAGCGCATCTACTCAGGGTCACACCCTAGAGCAAAGGAAAGTGCCAGGGCCAGATCCTTTCCCGCCCTTGGCTCTGAGGCAGAAAACCTCTCACGCTACCTGCGCACACAGTGGGGCCAGGCATGCATGCACCCCTGCCAAAGCAAGCAAGTGTGCCTGGCAAGGATAAAACGGGAATGCTCTGCATTGGCGTGAGCTGCTGAGCAGCGATGTCAGGGGGCAAGACGGAGCGCAGAGGCTCCACTGCTTCCCTAGCACACCAGCCCTTGAGCACATAACGACACCCAAAGTGTTGCCAAAGCCATGGACACAGCTCAGTATCCCAAAGCACCTCCCCGCCAAAAAAGTCCACTTCCTTGCCCTCTGTCCTTTGCCCACAGAAAAGCCATTGCATCATGGAACCATAGAAGTCAGAGAGCAAAGCAAGTAGGGGAAGGAGGAGAAGGGTTGCAGAGTTACAGGAAAAGCCAAGTTCAGGATGGACAGTGCTTAGAATTGTGTTTCTCATATATATATATATATATATATTCATATATATACATGTATGTATGCGTGTATATATATCTACATACATACACACACATATATGTATATATTCACATATCAGAATAACACAGAATAGCTGAGGTTGGAAGGGATCTCTGGAGATCATTTGGTCCAACCTCCCTGCTCAAGCAGGGTCAGCTAGAACAGGTTGCCCAGGACTGTATCCAGTGGGGTTTTGAACACATATAAACATGTGTGTGTGTACAATTACGGGGGACAGGGTTTTTTTTTCCATTTCTTACCAGCTCCCTTCTTCTACAAGCATTTCTTCCAAAACCAGTGCTGTAACTGCTGCCTGGAGGACATATTTGGGTTTTACCTCACCAAAATAAATAATCCACAAGAATTCCCATAACACAGCAAAACGCTTTTCAGATTAGCAATGTATAATAGAGGCCACTTCAAACGGTCACTGCGTGAGCAACATGCAGATGTGATTTATGAACCTTTTCCAAACTCCACTTCCCCAAACACATGCTGGTCTTAAAGAAGACAATAACATGTTTCGTCTGCCAAGAAGGCACAGAGACTATTGCAGATCACCCACAGAAAGCCACAGGGAGAAATGGAGCCACTTAATATGATACAGGAGTTGTGCCCTTTTGCATTTTGTTTCTTCTGTAGGAAGAGAGAAAAAGTAACTCAAGCAACATAGATTGTACTTTGATCCAGAGCTGTTTACATCTAAAGGCCATCCCACACCCTGCTACGTGCATTAGGGACCACGTAGATAAGAGCTGGCAGAGAGCAGACACGGGAAAAAGTCTCCCTGGCTGCAGATACTGCAATTATAGAGCAACAGGAAAACTGCAGAAGCACCCAAACTTCTCCAAACCCAGAGGATCTCCTGTCTGACTGGTCTCTCCAGGCATTTAGCAGGTGAAATCTGCTCCAATGCCAAGTGGGGTGAGGAGCACCAGCAGCACCAGCCCGCAACGAGGCCCAGATGCAGCACGGCCTGGCTGTGCTCCCCAAGCTTCCCGTGGCTGCTTGTATGGACAGCTCAGGTCCTGTCGGGAAGACTTGTCCTCCTCCCAGAGCATTTCAAGACATGCTCAGAGGACACCTGAGCATGAGTTTAATCATCTCAAAAGCCTATGACAGAAACACAAACCTTATTCAAACATCGACCTGCTTAACAACTCCTTGTAGACCAGGAAACTTAAAACCTGCCCAAGTCACCTGCAACTGCAGGCTCCGGTTCATTGCAGGGACTTTTCCCTCTTGGAGTAATGCTGGGAAAGTCAGTGATCCACTCCTGCAGCCTTTATCCAGCCTCCTCACACCCCTGAAGAAGAGAGGCTGATGAGAAAGCTTTGTAAATGCACTAACTCCACGCAGAATTTCTACCACCTCCCCTTGCTTACCCTATCTGGACTCCAAAGTGCACAGCAGTGACTCAGTACCCTGTAGGATAGGAGAAAAGGGCTTCTGGTGAAAGCAGCAGATTCCCCCTCCAGACAACAAAGTATCCCAGCAATGTCCTGCAAGATGACAGCACTGCAGTCTCTCCAACAGGTTGGGCTCCATCTCTATTTCAGCCTTTTTTTATCCAGGTCCTGCTGCAAACTTGCAGTTTTCCTGTATTAAACATGCTACCCATTTCCAAAGCTGAGTCCACCACCTTCTCCTCTTTCTGCCTCTCCAGAGGGGTTTTTACTGATGGAGCTGCAGCCTGCACCATGCATGCAGCTTATGCAATGAAGCGGCCCAAGTTACACATTCATGGAGAAGAGACCTTTACACTCACCCATCCTGCCAGATGCTTGTTAGTTTCTAACAATTTTTGCCCGCCCCCCCCCCAAAAAAAAAAAAAAAAAAACAGTCCATTTGGAGGGAAAGTTTCAGGGAGTTTCTCAAATACACAATTTTGCATCAGGGAAGGAGTTTCCCTTACTTTTCAGGTCTGGATTGGGGGTGACATGGTTCCTCTGAAGGTTATTTATGCTGCTCAGCAGAAGCCAATTCAAGCTGTGGCTTTGCAGGGGGGGGGGGCAAGGAAAAGAGAGCTTCAACTGAGGCAAATTCACAGCACTGCAATCATGTGAGCTGTGTTCATATGCCAACATTCTTACTCCTTTTCCAGAGGCCTTTCCATCTTTTCTTTTCTATGGACATGAGGAAAAAAGAAAGGTTTCATCTCATGCAAAACGGCTCTGAACAATCTCATCTGGGTTGACTCAGCCTTTGTTATTTCCAGAATAGAGCAGCTCCATAAAGGCTACTTTGCATGGGGCTTTCCAAAAAAAAGCACAGGTCCTGTGTACTTTGCATGGGCATTAAAAGCCTCCTGTTTCAAAACCCAGATGTTACGGACAGGGGCAGGTTTGGTCCAAAGCATGGTTTGCCTTCACCTGCCTGGTTATTGTGTTCTACAGCAGCCACTGCTGTGTGTCCTTTCACAAGCCCTGATCCTGCAATTACGCTTGTGCGAACAAAATGGTGTTCCCCTGTGAGCTATGCCAGCTTCAGTGCGATTCCTTATGGGTCTGCAAGTGTCCTCCCCTTCTCTACATGCTGCACTTTGCAGCCAGATGTGTGCCTCACAGGGTGAAGACACTGTAACTAGAGCACTCAGTTTATTGCTGCAGCTGTGCGAGGGCTGTCACACAACGTGAGAGGTTCCAAGTTTTGCGCTACAGCGGTTTAGCTTTCGAGATCTTACCCAGCCAATCGGACATACGCATTTGTGTAAGCAGCTGCATTTTTTGTTATACAGTCAGGCCTGCAAAGGAATTTCGTTTCCGCCTGCCAGTTTAGGTGTCTGTCCAAATCTCGTATCAGCCACCCTTTTGCCAGCTGCTGCTGAACCCTTGCAATGCCTAAATTCTTTAAGTACTTAGTTGTAACCAGGAAAGCTCCTTTAACCAGGAAAGTGCTCCTGGGAATGCTCTTACTCCTTAATTTTGTATAGAGTGATATTCAGAGCAGCACAGACAGGAACCTGGAGCTCCTTTCTCTTCACTGTGATTATTTCCTTAGCTCTTCCTCTCTCTGGCCCAGAAAATATTATATACAAAATGGAATAGCCTCAAGAGAGAAGGTGGCAACACTCAGACATGTCCCAGAGCTCCTTTCTGGGCAGAGTGGATTTAAGGTCTGAGAAGAAGGAAGGATTTGAATCCAAGTTTCCCACAACCCTGGTGAAGTTTTCTAACCACTAGCCACTGGGCAAGCAGCAGGTTTCTCCTTTCACTGCTCGCTTCTGAGGCAGATGCAGCACCTGGGCAAACCCCAGCACCACGAGCTGGGCCCCAGATACGGCCCTGAGGAGGAGGCATTCGCCAGGGCTTGTCCTCAAGGTCCCTCGGCATGAGGCTCACCTGCTTGCGTGCACATGCACATACACACACCGGCAGGTTTGCAGCCCATTTCTCCCCCAGTCTTTCTCTGATTACCGAGGGGTTGAATTCCAAATTCCCCAAGAGTTAAACATTAGTTGTGTGCTTACAGAGTTTACTTGTATGTGGGAACATTTACCTCTCCCTTCTATGTGCAGAGATGGATGTGTCACAAGTGAAAGCCTCCTCTTGGCCACAGGCAGTTTTTACCCTAGGGATGTGAAACCTTTACTTCAGCAAAGCCTCTTCCAAAATTCATACTGGCTTGAAGCAGGGAAGAGTGAGAGCCCCGTAGTGTCTTCAAGAGACAGGAGTGTCATGCCACAGTCACACAACTACTTTAACACAGAGCTGCATTTTCCAAATGGCTAATGAACTCCTCTGGGTTAGCTGCATCCCAGCATGCCAGCAGCCAGCCTAGCCCTCAAGGAAGGAGCAACCTTGCAGAGATGCAAACACTTATCTATAGATGGACTTAACAAACGCTGCAAGCTTCAATTTATCTTTTTAGAAGGCATGGGGGTAGCAGATATGAAGGTGGGAGAACATGCTTCACCAGTGAGACAGACTGCTGATGCTGAGAAAGGCTGTGCCTGAGGTAAAGGAAAGCATGGGAGAGGGAGAAACAGCAACCCACAGGAACCCACCAACTAGTCTCTTGTCTAGTCTTAGAAATTAAAAACAGCCACTTTACATCGTTAACATCCCAACACACATTGGATGCAAGAGCTTGCTGTGCAGCAGTGAGTGCAAAATCTTCTTACCCTAAGAAGGTGCATGTAGTCTAGGACAAAGTTACATGTGGACATATCCATTTCCTTTCAATTCAAGCTGGCTTTGTATAGTGCAAGGCCACTGTACCAGGACATAGAACAGTTTGACTAATTCATGACAGCACAAGATATCTCAGGCTATGCAAAAGCAGGAAAATAAAGAGGAAGGTGTTAGCACAAGAGGATCCATCCTCAGAGAGCCTGCAAGGAGCCACAAGTCCAATCTGACGGACTTTCCTTTGCTCTGGGCCTCGTGGCTGCAAGGGTGGTAGCAGCTAGACCCTTCTTGCCCACCCTTCTCTTAACCTCCAATTCCCAGTCCACCTTTCCAGGTCCCCGGCTCGCCTTTGGGAAGCTGGAACAGCTGCAAGCAGCTGGGGTATGACGCTGATCCATTCTCATCAGTTTTATTGCTTTCCCACAAGGGTCTAAATAGTGACCGCAAAAAACTGGCAAGATGAGTCTTTTTTCATTCTGCAGCAGTTTGTGAAAAAAAAAAAAAAAAATCCAGGAACCACACAAGGACAAGGCAGGACAGCGCTGGTTTATACTTGGTTCAGATATGGAAAATAATTTCTTGCAACCAAGAGAGAAAGAACTGTTTCAAGTGGAGCGAAAGCTAAGATACCATGGAAGGAGCTAGTGTTCTCCTGGGAGAGCACCTGCTCCTTTTGGAAAAAAGGACTGATCTCACTCTGCAGAGAAATGTACTTTTAACATAGTAAACAGTGCTGGGAAGGAAAGACAAACTGGTATGGCAACTTATTTTCTTGCCTTCTGGGTTACTTAGAGCACTGCTTCAGATCATGCCAGGCACAGCTTTGAAGGGACATGGATATTTCTTATTTCTTTATCTAGATAACAGTTTCACCTGATGTACAAACTGATTGGAAAGTCTTAGCCCTGTGGAGACAGTTAATCAGAAAGACCTGGCAATGTGGTTTAATGGTACTTAGCTTAGAGGAAGATAAACAATATTAGGGGTCCTATGCAGAAATGCTGTCAAAGCAGGAAGATCTGTGCCAGGTAAGAATGGTTGTTTCTTCCAATTGTATGGACTGCAATTTTGTACAATGTCGATGATTTGTCAAGCCACATGGAGGCAACCACATTATAGAAAGCATAGAGTGCTACTGGCCATAGAGATTGCTGTAAAAGCTTGGGTATTCCCTGTTACAGAGCCCTGATTTTCTTTGCAAAATCAGGTAGTAGAAATAGATGCACAGGAGCAGCTTTGTTACAAGAGAGATGCTTTTTATTAAAAAGGAGATTGGACAGTTGAATTTAGATGGTGCTGTTACCTGAGCCATGCTGACTCACTGCCTAAAGGGATAAACTCGTAAGAAGCTTTTTACAGATTCACAGAATGTTTGAGGTTGGAAAGGACCTTTGGATATTATCTAATCCAAGCAGGGTCACCTAGAGCAGGTTGCCCAGGACTCTGTCCAGAAAACTTTTCAATATTTCCACAGGTGGAGACTCCACAACCTCTCTGGGCAACCTGTTCCAGTGCTTGGTCACCCTCACAGTAAAGAAGTTTTTTCTTGAGTTCAGACAGAGCTTCTTGTGTTTCAGTCTGTGCCGTTGCCTCTCGTTCTGTCACTGGGCACCACTGAGAAGAGTCTGGCCCCATCCTCTTTGCACCCTCCCTTCAGATATTTATATACACTGATAAGATCCTCTCTGAGCCTTCTCTTCTCTAGGCTAAAAAGTCCCAACTGTCTCAGCCTTTCCACCTATGACAGAGGCTCCAGTCTCTTAATCATCTTAGTAGCCCTTTGCTGGATTCACTTCAGTAGCTCCATGTCTCTCTTGTACTGTATATCTGGCCCAGGATTTCGAAGTGAGCTATTTAAAGTCAAAGTCTAGCTTTGTTCCATGGCCTTTCACAAGTGGCCAATTTCTTTAGGCTCTGCTTTCAGTGCAAATGGAGAAGATAGCCCTCTGCCTACCCACACTAAAAAAATTAGATCCTCAAATAGAAGACACAAAACTGGCCAAGACCATCTTGAAATCCATCTTACATAATTAAGCATTACGCTCTTGGAAGCTTATAAAGATAGCTGGCATGGTAAGAATACAGTTGTCTTCCCATTTGGATATTTCTCACTTGTGGCCTTAAAGACAGGAAGGTTTTTGTACCAGTAGAGATTGGCTCAAAAACCATAGGTCAGCAGCAATGCCATATCATGTGCTCTGACAAATTCAGCGTAGCTGTGGTTCTGTGCCTGTATCTGATAAAGGTTAGATTTGTATTGAGGAATGATTCAGAAGGCACAAACCTGGTATTAGTGACTGTGGAACCACAGCCTGAAGGAACAAGAGGCTTTCACAGACCACCTGAAAGACCTGGGTGAGAGGCACAGCTTGCATTTCATATCCAAACTCAGAAATCCATCTCTACCCTAAGACTGAGCAAATTCTTATCAAGTTGAGCTTAAGTCTTCATACCTGAACCACAAATGCCAGGTTTCTCACTGCCCTACACTTGTACAATCAGCAGTACTATTAGCCCCTCTTTAAAGTGTTTTGCATCTTTAAATTGCCTCTGCTCTCCCAAGATACAGCCCTTCCAGAAGAATGGCAAAGACTAAACCACAGACATACTTTGGATTTCTAGTGTCTGAAGAAGAGACAAGGAAATCACTGCAAAAAATAATGTGTTATTTGTTCCTTGTGGTGAAATCAGGATTTTTGAGGAAGTTTAACATTCAGCAGGCATATTCCTACAGCATTAGGAATTACAGCATTACAGCTTTGTAAGTGTCGCAGGAAAAGAGAGAAAACATGCATTGCAGCAAGTTTTTAGGCTAAGATCCTACATAAACAAACTTGTGCAGAGGCACACTCCGCTGCATACAGCCTTGAAGTCTTCAGTCTGTCCATGATGTAGCTGCTGGCATGTTTCATATCTCAAGAGAGAGCAGTCCAGAAGTTCAGAGACTACTACTCAAAACTGAATTCACCTAGAAGCTCAGTTTCAGCTAATCTGATCAAATTCACATCATTCTACAGACTAGACAGGACACCCCCAGAAATCTCCTTTTCTTGCTGTTCCAAATCTGTGTAACTACTTAGTCATGCAGCCATAGGAAACTCAGTCTAAACTCAACCCTCTGCAGAGACAACTGAGGCTATTACTACACATTAAGATGAAAAGTTTCCAAAGCCATTAGATGAAAAATCCCCCACCCTGCAATTCCTCCAACAAAGCAACACAAACTGTGTTCTGTGAAGCCAGACACACATCTAACCTCTCTTTAATACAGGTGCAGAAGGAATGACAGACTGCACAGAGAGACAGACCGAAGCACCTACAGCATGGGGAAAACATCAGCATCCAGATGTTGTAGGCCAAGCCAGTGCTCTAGTGCAATCTTTACAAGCGCTCCACAATGCCCAGTGTACAGCACCTTGCACCTGGCCTCCACACAAGAAATGAACACCAACGGTTCAATGCTGCAATCGGCAGAATAATCCAGTGATCACCTGGATCTTCTGGGGCTCAAGGAGAGTTGCCTGTAGCAACACCAACACGCCACAGCGACTACCCAACCAAAGCTAATGACAAGGAGGGAAAACCAAAGTACCAGTTACAAGACAGAGTCATAAACAAGACAACTGCTTTCACCCTCGGGTGGCATTAGGAGACACTGACTAATTAATCCTAACCACAATCCTCCTCTGCAAGCAGAGCTATTCACCTGCGGAGATGGCAGGAACTAGCGGTGTCCTCATTAGCAGAGTGGAGGTGCAGGAATGAAGCGACACAGAGGCAAAACCTGAAATCAGCACTCACAGAACTCGCCTCTCTTGCTCGTTTGTCTAATGTGTCTTGGCTAGAGCAATTTCGTGGCTGTCAGCTGGCTTAAACTCACCATCCAGCAGTCTATCTACACACATGCAATTTCTAAAGAGGGGCCTGCACCTCTGCTGGGAAATTACTAGGTAGGTTTCCGAGTTTAAAAAGCAGTTGGAAGCCAGCACGTTAGATCAGGTACCACATTCCCAGCTCTGACCCTGAGTTTCAGCGTGGCACCAAACCTCTGCATCCCTGCTCGCGCGTATTTCCAGGCTGCGTGCCGAGTGGCAGCAGCCCACTCCATCCAAATCGGTGCCCCCGTCAAGCACGGGATGGGTGCTCAGGGCACCAGGAGCTCAGTAACACAGGCCTCCTCACGACCCCTCCCCGGTGCTCACATGCACCCCTGTTATAGTGTCTCTCTGTCCTTCCCCACCACGCTCCCAACACCCAAACCAGCTTAAAGCACAGAAGCAAACAGGCAGAGCCTCCACGTACAGGGGACTAGAGATGACTGCCAGGATCCTTCCAGGCGAAGGCACCGGCTTGCTGCAGCTGCTGCATCCTCCGGCGGCCTGCCTTAGCAAAGGTCCCAACAGAGCCTAGCTCTGCAGCAGCCAACTTTTTGGGAGGCTGCTGTTTGAAAAGCTCCTGCCCTCTTTGTTTGGTTGGGGCAGAGCCAGCAAGGGCTGCCGGGAAGGTCACTCGGGAGGAGACTTATGTACTTGGAGGGGAGGAGCCCTCCTCTTAACTCTTTCGGGGCGGCCTCACTCCAGGAACAGCAAGGATCTATGTCACCTTTTCTGTCTCGGGGTTTAACCATGAGCTGTTCCCATTGCTCCCGCCATGGCTGCCCAACGGGATTGGGGCAGCAGTTCATGGCAGTGCTGCTTTCCTCTGAAAGGGGAGGGGATGAGCACTTTAACCTGTTCTCATCTCTACTTGTGCCCCCAGGTGAGGTGTTCAAATGTCTCTGCTTAGGTTTGGCCTTATGGCTCAGTCACATGGACTGCTAGTAGCCACTAAAGGGAGATCAGGTCTCCTTGCCTGCCTGCCCCCAGGGCTCCCACTGCTTCCACTGCAGCCCTGCTGCTCACAACACTTCAAGGAGCTGGTTTAGGGAGCAAAATAGCAGGAAACTTCTTTTTTTATCCTGGTAATCTTAATTTTCTGCTGGTTTAGTAAACTCGCCTAGATCACCATGGTAGAGATGAAAGCCATTATCAGAACACAGGAGTACACGACTTTGGGATCAGCTAGCCATTTCCAAAGGAAGCTTTGCCATTTCCAAAGGAGATGAAAACTTAAACATCCTGCTCTAAGCCTCAACAGCAGTAAGAGAATAGTGGGAACAAGTCTGGTTGCACGTCCCATCCACTAGGAGTTTCCACCTGCTGGCCAGTACTGCCTCCCTCCCTCCTGCTCAAGGGAGCACTGCCTCTTCTACCGGACAGGCTCTGCCAAATGAATGAAGAATATGCAGCAGGGACTGCTTTCCCCTCTCTGATTTCAAGGGCAACCACAGCAGGAAATTGGTTCCACTTTGCTCCTTGTATCCTCTCTCCATGACAGTACTAATGGACTGTCATTAAACAGTACAACCTGCCGAATTCCATAAGACCTGCAGATAAGACGAGCTGAGACTTCTGGCTTATTTTTGCAAGGCTATGTTGTCTCTTTAATCAATATTCCCATCTATAGAATGGAGACAGGGATACTTGCCACCTTGCATAAAGCAGTTTTTGAGATTTGCAGCTAAAACATGGTATAGAAGAGCTCAGATGCGTCACATCCTGTTCTCCAGCAGAGGCTGAAGTTGTTTTCTAATTGATAAGTTCATTATTCCTTCACTCAGTGGTTAGTCTATGTATGGTCAAAAACGGTTAGCACAAAAATGGGCTGAAGATTTTAATAAAGCACCACACAATTCAAGAATTAAAGCTGCAGTACTTAAAACTATTTGGAGAAAATTTCATGTGTAACTGGAGTTAGTTGGAAGAAAGGAGAGACTAACAACCATGCTGGATCAGCCTGGATGTGCTTTTGGGTCAGTATCCTGTCTCCAGCAGGCCAACTAGCAGATGTCTAGGTGGGAACATAGGATCAGTGCAAGCACGTAATAAAATTCCCACCCAGTTTGTGGCTGAGAGACTTTCTAAGATGAAGGTCATGATGGTACTCTACCAATAGTTCTCAATAGATTTGTCATTCAGGATTTAGCCCAGTTTCTCTCTGAGCCCATGTAAACTTCTAGGGGGCTACAAAAACTTGTGATGGGGAATTCTGCCCTTTAACAAGATGCTGTGTGAAGAATGACCTCCTTCAGTTTGTTCTGAACCTTCCTGTGGCTTGTTTCATGTAGCACCCACTTGTTTTTACAGCCAAAGATAAACCAGTTCTCCTTGACACTGATGATCTTAGAGACATCTGCCCTACTTCCACTTACATTCTGCAAAGGATATAAATGAGGCCATTTATTACAATGGATTCAAGAGATGGAGCTGCATTCCTTTCACAGAGGAACACAAGGACTCAAATCTTAGGTATTTAACAAAAATGCCCATGGTCACACTTCAGCTAATGCACCTACCTCTCAGAGAGTTCTGTCTAATTTAAGGCAATGCAATAGAAATGGAATCTAAGTACAATTGTCCTATGTTCCTTTGAAGTCAGAAGCCGGGCAGGCAGTACAGCTGGAAGTCAACGTGACAAAGTCAGAAGATCAGTCAGAGGAATTAACTTTTTGGTCTCTTCCAGACGGAAAGCAAATTTTTTTGTAAGTACACAACACATGTTTTGGCAGAAAAGAGAGGAAAAAAAACACCACTCCCACATAAATGTTTGGATCTATGAAATGCCACTGGATGGTGCTCCATTTTAAGTTTTTCATTCTTCTCTTCACATTTTTCTTGCTCTTCTGCAAGTCAAATGGCAGGTGCCTACCCTCTCAGTAAGTCTTATACATCATTATACATCCCCTTCTGCTCCCCATCCACTGAGCAAGTCTATTACAACCTTAAATTAGAGACCAGTGCACTGAGATTCAGCAACTTGGATAGGCAGATGATGCAGGGCCCAGGATCTATAGGTGAAGGCCTACAGCAAGCTGTAGCATCAAGACTGTCATCTGTAGAAAACCAAGAGTTGAAAAACTGGCTTTTTTATTAAGCAGAATGAGGTTTGTAGAAAGAAGTAACATCTTTTATTACATCAACAAGCACAGCTGCAAAAATCATACAAGAAAGCCAAGTACAAGTGAAGAGTAATTGCTCAGACTTCTGCTAGGTTGTATTAATTTGACACCCCTGAAAAAAAGGGAGAGGTACCCACAGAATAGAGGAGAGGGTGAGAGAGAAATACTTGTATCGTAAGGGAACTCTGGTTGGTCTTTTAAAAGAGACTGCACTTTTCTACCTCCAAAACTTGTCCTGTTGACGTCCTTTGACCAGCAGGGCTACACCCAGTTAGCACTGGAGCTTTTTGAAGCACGCATGATGATTTCTCTTCCTTCGGAGTAACATATTGTCAGTTTCCCCCTTTCTAGCTCACGTTCTTAGCCTCAGTGCCTGACCTACCCAGCTTTCACATCCCTCAAGGAACATCCTCCGTCCCCCTGGGGCTCCTGTCTTGGGCCACTGCTGTCATTACTCCCCGCTTGCTATATTCCCTCCTCACCACTTTCTTCTCTTGATGTCCTCACCCACAATTTTCTGTAAGAAGCTCGCCCAGTTGCAAGGGGGAGGCGGGCGACGCGCCAGGAGCCTCAGCAATGCCCAAACGGGGCTGAACCGCCAGGCCCCCCTCGCCGGGGTTCACAGCTCGGGCTCTCTCGGAGGAACCCTTGGGGAAGTTTAAAGGGAGGCAAAGGGGCTGCGGAAGCTTCCCTGCCCCTCCGTCCCCGGCAGCGCGGCGCGGGCACGCTGGTGCTCCGGTGAGCGCCCGGAGGGCCTTCCCGCGCCGAGGCCGCGGCGCAGCCCGTAGCCTCGCGCGGCGCCTCCCGGGCCCCCGCGCCGAGCGGCCGCCGCCGGGGGCCGGTCACCCACGGCCCGGCCGCGACCCCGCAGGGACGTGCCCGTGCCCGCCAGGCCTCGGCTGCGGGACGGCGGCGCCCCACCTCGGGCTCCCTGCCACGACACCGGGGACCGGAGACCGGGGACCGCGGCCCGGCGGCGACCTGCCCCTTTAAGTGCGCCTACCCACTCGCGCGGCCTCCCCCGCCCGCCCCGGCGCGTGACGCCATCGGCGCGCCGCGCGGCACCCTTCCCGCCTGCCCTGCGTGCATCGCGCGCGACGGGGCAGGGGAGCGGCGGCTGAGGCGGGCGCCGAGGATGTAAGTGGGGC